>NC_039278.1:2809144-3109144 GCF_003368295.1 Carassius auratus | reverse complement strand
ATGCAATTCTAAAAACTTCCAAGTTAGTTTTTCTCCATTTGCGTTCAAGAGTACAAGTTTCTTTCTTGAGAGAGGTAGTATTACTGCTATACCAGGGCACAGTACGTTTTTCTCTAACCTTTTTCAATTTGATGGGGGCAACAGCTTCTAATGTATTAGAGAAAATAGTGCCCATGTTGCTAGTCATTTCGACTAGTTCATGTGTATTTTTGGGTACAAAGAGCAGTTGAGGTAAATCAGGCAGGTTATTTGCAAATCTGTCTTTGATGGCTGGAACAATAGTTCTGCCCAGATGGTAACGCTGAGCCATACAGTTAATATCAGTGATTCCCAGCATGCACAATACAAGGAAATGGTCTGTAATATCATCACTTTGAGGTACAATATCTATAGCAGTAAGATCGATTCCATGAGATATAATTAAATCTAGTGTATGATTAAAACGATGAGTGGGCCTGGAGACATTTTGAAGTCCTCTTCAGTGTGTCCGTCTGCCTCCGGGGCTCTCATTGGCCTTCAGGATCGTGGGTATCTGCACAGAAACATCAAGAACACAAGCACCAGGGAAACAGTGAGTGTGCACTTTACCTTTCGGCTAGTGTAGTATGGACATGTCGGATATGGATTATTTAATTGTTGTAATTTTTTTCAAATTCTTATCTTCAAAATCTGAATATTTCTGATTTCTACTTTTTAATGGATCTTTGATGGTGTGGTAAATTTGTAAAACAAAATCTGCAGTGGCACAGTATACATATATATATAAAAAGAAAAAGGTAGCCAGACATTATGTGGATATATTGTACCCCTGTTTTAGGGATTTTCATTTGCAGGCACAGTAAGATATTTGTAACAATAAGTTGTGAAAGGCATTTGAAATGTTTCTTGCAAGGCACATAACCGAGAGAAATGTTAAAGACAAGAAAAAACAAATTAAAATGGGAAGATGAGACATGGAGAAAAACAAATACAAACAAACTTTTAATGCTGCTTAAAATTATGCTAAAAGGGGTTCATTTTGTAAGAAAGAACACATACGCTGCTTTTGTAAAACCACATATAAAGACTTAGTAGAAAAGACTAATAAACACAAATCAACACAAATAATTTTGTAAAATTAAAAATGTGCATTAAAACACACACTTGTTTATGTATTCCTCTTAGCCTTAAATGCCTTAAAACCCAAAAGAGATACAAAGCCACAAATACAATTACAAATTTAGCAACAAATAAAGCAACTAACCAAACAGATCATACACACATGTTCCAAACCACCATCCTCTACTGCACTAAATGACAAAATACAAGCAAAAAAGATAAACACTATTTAAGAAAGAAAATAAAAAGCAAACATCTCTGATATAAAATCTAAAATATTTAATGTTTAATTCACCACACAGACATTGAGTCTGGAGGAGGAAAAAAAGTATGCCAAAAACATTTGCTCTGATATTTCACAAAAATATTAGCCTGTGACCTTCTTGAATTACACTTTGCCAATGACTGCTACATTTATATTTATACATTTATCAACGTTGAACTGACATAGTTGAAGAGTTAATGCAATTCTAGGGACTTTTATCATATTTCCAGAGACATGGCTATGTTCCCTTGGTAATTGCATTGTGAACATACTGTACACACCATATGTACATGCTGAAACTTAAACTGCAAATTTGTCTTTGGTCTGAAGATCCAAGTATAGAGTCTAGAAGAGATCAAATAAATCTAAGGAGTACCACTGTTTACTGCTGCCGCTGCAGGCCATATTTACCCTGTCACATATCCGGATCAGTGCATTTACACTAAGCTGCTAGACTTATGATCACTGCAGATTTATCCAGCGCACCCTGTGGTAATCATGCATTCATTCTGCTCTAAAATCGTTGGAAAGATCTCATTTTGTAGTCTAAGCATACTTAAATTTCGGCTGATCAATACATTGGTGGTACATACAGACAGACTCCTCCACACTGTGAGAGGATGTTAATATAGAGATAGACAAGGAATTCTGGGAGCAAACACAGTTCATCATGTGCATCACTGACTACAGATAGAACAAAAATCTAACAAGATGAGGATAAATAAGCAATAAATAATAATACAAATAAATGTGCGGCCTATGATGTGTTTGTTTATATTTGAAAATATTTTAAGATAACAGCATTACAAAAAAGGTTGAAAAGTCTGAGATGTCCTTTTGATGCATTCAAATAAAATGGTTTAAAAGTAAATAAAGAGTAGAAAGGTGAAAGCGGAAAAAAAGACACTTTTAAGCATGTAGTATGCAAGTACAAATGCACGCAGCTTACAATCTTAAACCACATGGCTCTATCCCAAATATCTTACAGTACTGCGTCTATATATGCAGCAAACAGAAGCTTATGACTTGTTCTGTAACACTGTTCTGTTTTTTGACGAGGTATAATGTTGTTATCAGTGGTGTGCACACACCTCAGAGAAATGAATGTATTTATAGTCAGTTATTACGAAACTGACAGGAACAGCTTGTGCACACTCATAGTTGCTGAGATGCTCAGCTCATATTTGACTCTCTTTCTTTGTTTAACATATCATCATGTTATTGCTTTTAATACCTAATCATGCAACTCTTCTAGATCCCAGAGTAAAATGTTACATTTCAGCTTTTAATGTTACTTTTTGCTTAACGATATAGCATAGCTGAAGATAAAATATATGTGAATAGTGCATGCACATTCTAATCTATGAGACTAGAAGATCAACCGTTGGTCCTTGATTTGCCCTGAGTGAAATGTTTGGTTTGTAATAATTTAATTTACTCTTTTGTCAATCTAAAAATGTAATTTTACAGTCTTCTAATGCCCAACACCCTAATGCTGGTGTAAGTGTCAATTTCAGACGCAGAGCTGTATGGCTGTGAATTTGGAATATGTCTATAACACATAAAACATACTGAAAGAAACAAAGAGTTGCTGAAAATATACAAAATGAAATATAACTGAGACAATGAAACATCAAGTTACATTATACAGAAAAATGTACATTTTGAAACAGTTTTTAGACCACTGTCATGTATGTGGTTGTTTGCCTTTTTTTCATCATTGATCAATTCTGCATGTGCATCCATATACAGTCATGAAAAATATTTCCCTTACACAACAAGGCTTTGGGATGCATTCTCAAATATTTGGCATCTCCAAATAAAGTACAAAAAATGCTTACAACAAGTAACTTCCAGATATGGCACGATGGTGTATCATTCTCTGGTCTTGCACTCTCTCTTCCCTCTGTTCAGTTAGTCACACCGTCTGAAGTAACAGTGCTGGCACGTTCTTGAGGTTTTCTCTTTTAATGATCCATTTCTTCTCTTCTGCTTTTGGATAGTTGAGGGAAACCTTTGTTTTATTTTTTGTCATATGAAGGTTATATTTTTGAGTCATTATGAAGAAAGTAAATGTTGTTTGTTTGACTGAATGAATCTGTTCGTAGCAACTGATCAGGTGTCTGATATCAAATGTTTGTGGCTGTTGTCTGTATGTCCAGCGGTCACTGTGCTCTTCCTGCCGCACTCGTTCTAGCTCCGCCCATGTCCACTTGCAGGAGTCCCCATTCCTCATCCTCACTGTCCCCTGCTTGGTCCCGTCCCTCCTCCACACACTCATCATCCTCATCTTCTTCATCCTCCAGAGCAGATTCCTCATCCCTCTCTTGTTTGATGGCCTGGATGGCGGGAGGTGGCAGGGGGGCCGAAACAGCATCTTTAGAGTCAGATTTCTCTTCAAAGATCTCAGGGTTCTCCAGCATCTCTCTGATCAGAGGCGGCATGGGGCCTGGGATCTCCATCTTTAAAGTGATGGCTCGCTCCGCTCCTGAACACACACACAAAGATAATCATCTTCATGGTTTGTGGTTTTAATCTCTTCATTTAGGTCCATATTTTACATATGTATCATTGGTGTGTAGTAAAGGTGTTCTCAGGTCTCAGGCCTGACCCAAATTGGCCCAAGTCACTTCTTGGATCCCACATGCATGAAATAATAAACAAATAATGGAAAGTTGGCATATTTTAAAAGATCTTGGGTCTTTTGGGGTCCATTTGGCAAAATTACCTGAGATTTAAAGCTACTAATGTCAATTCCCAGACAGCAACATAGTGTCAGCCCAGATCCGGCCCACATCTGGCCCGCATTAAATCCATGCGGGCCAGATGTGGGCCAAATCTGGACCGAAACTGCTTGCTGTCAGGGTTGTAACCCGTGTCTGAGGCATTCCTCAGAATTTTGGACCTGAACCTTCTTGAGTCTTCGGTCGGACCTCGTATTTTCAGATCTAAGCCGATCCATGAAGACTTCTAGCGTGTACATTAATAGAGTTTGCATCTAGTTGAAGTCAGATAGTACCACTAGGTGGTGCTCTCAGCAGTTATCAACTCGGTGAGTGCACTTGAAACATATCACAATGTCAATTTACAAGACTTTATCGCATTTTTCATACTTTGTAGCGTACCTTTGGTGCTGATGCCTCTGAGGTCAGTGACCTTCATCAACATTCGTGGGAACATGTGAGGTTTGTTGGGGCGTCGGCGGCGAGCGTAGATCTTTAACGCCTCTAGCAGAGGCTCCTGTAGCTGGTCCACCCGATGAGGTTCCTCCAGGTCCATGCGGTCTACTCATTCAGAGAGGCATGACATGTCAGTTAGAGTTCAATCACAGACAGGCATGAGAGTCGAAATGTTTATGAAAGGAGCAGGACAACCATAGCAGCTACAGCTGAAGGTGCAAAGATCAAAACGTCACTCCGAGATAAGGTAAGCACACCATAGAACTTACTTACTCAAAAGATTTTAACTATATCAGCTATTTACTGTTAACCCAAGTCATAATTTCCTATTGTAATTGAGTATTTGATCTACAAGGAGTCGAAGAAATAAAGGACCACACTGAGAGACAGCAGTACCTCCGCAGATGAGGCAGATGGCGCTAAGGAGCCCTGTCTCTGTGTCGTCCATCTCCAGAGGCAGGAGCTGCCCGGCGAAAGCAAACACCAGGTCTGTGAGTGGACCGAAGCCAGCGTTGTGCATCTGTGTTCTGTTGAGGGTCAGTCCATCCGAGAAGGTCATAGTGTCCTGTTCTGGTGTGTAGCGAGTACAAATCCGTAACATCTGTAAAGTTGAATTCCACAATTAAGAAAAATAAAAAAACTACCATGCACGGTCTCTCTTTTTTCTTCTCATAATCCCACGTCATGTGAACTGAATTTCTAAAGGCCCATCCATGCTGCACAGACAGACGTAGACCAAAGCCAAAAGTCACCATATTACAGTATGTCACCTCTCAGACATTCCAAGAACCAACAAACAATCGCAGACAAACGCCAGCAGACACTGAAAGGAGGAACATACTGATCCGATAAAAATCTGTCAAACGTGTCTGTTGCCACTTGTCCGCATCTGTCCATGCCACATGAATCAGCCTTAAGGGATAGTTCACCTAAAAGAGAAAATTCTGTCATCATTTACTGCTGGACACACACAAATGTTTTGAAAAATGTTATGGAAGTCAATGGCTACCGTCAACTGCAACCTCATTCTTCAGAATTCAGCAGAAGAAAGAAACTCGGAACAAGTGTAGAGAGAGAGAGAGAGAGAGAGAGCAAGCGAGCAAATGATGACAGAATTTGGATTCTTTTGGTGAACTGTCCCTAAGATGTTGCTTCTGTTGTAGTAAAATGTAAAACTTAGAACCATACATTCTACCCACTTTCAATGTGCTGCTACATCTATTCTTTCAATGCAAGAATACAAAGAAACTTTGTTGTATATTCCAGGTTGTTGATGCGTGGGAACAGAGCGGTCTCGAGTCTGACGGAGGAGCTCCAGAACGATAGAAGGAGGAGTGTCGACAGCGTTAGACGAGAGAGGACCAGGTCTGGACTTTATTTTGTGTTTTGGTTCTGTTTGCATTTATTTTATTATTAAAGTTTTATTTAGATGTTCACCGGTTCCCGCCTCCTTCTTCCCATGACTATGAACTGTGTTACATTGATTATATGCATATAGTTTTTGTTGTATTTACCAGTATATCAAGGCAGGCAGATTTCAGTAAGGTGATCTGGTCTGCAATGGTGAGTGAAGTAAAACCTGGCAGACGTTTAGCAAACTCCACAATCTTTATAATGCACTTTGTGGAGAGCTCACTGAACTTATCCCACAGCCCAAGATCCAGCTGAACCCTATGATCCGCACTGGAATTCTGAAACAGAGAGAAAAACAGGAAAAGGTTTTAGTATTACTGGTTACATTTCAGTTTTGACTAGCCAGATGAAAATTGAGACTATTCACAATGCACATGCTGTATCTGTAATGCATTTCTGACTCGACATTCACATGAATAATATCTACAATGCAGTCTTGACTAATGAAAATCCCAGGCTCATATATCCATTATTCACAAGTTTAATTTAGATTTTATTTCAAACTAGTGATCATTTATTTTATCTGTCTATTTGCAAAAAAGTTAGGCATAATAGCATACAGATGGTGCTAAAATTATACTTTCATTTGGCGCTGTAAGCACTCATGAAGCATTTATTGTATGTAACATGCATAACTCATTGTATGTCATGTACTGTGCTGTGTCAGTTTTATGTTGTGTACTCGCCATGTCATGCTTGTCCAAGATCAATTTCTCTAAAATGGGACAATAAAGTATTCATTCATACATTCAGTGCAGTGAATGTCCATATTTCATTTTACAGACAGAGATAGATAGATAGATAGATAGATAGATAGATAGATAGATAGATAGATAGATAGATAGATAGATAGATAGATAGATAGATAGATAGATAGATAGATAAAACTGGGACTAGTCACAGCATAAGATGTAACTAGTCCCTCCCACTTCACCCCCCTCCTTCTTTCATTTTATCCTAAAATCTTGATGCAGGACAAAAAGTGGATTTGTTATCCCAATTAAACCACTGTTAATGTGGTTCAATAGATGTGCAATGCTATTAGCATGATGTGTCCACACAGTCCTGCTCCTGCTAGTGATTATTAGCTGACTGACAGAAGGAAGTATGTGTGAAGATGAGTGTGTGAGAGCTCAGGACTCACAGTTGTGTATTTCCCGAGCTGACAGAGTGAAGGGAAGGTTTCCCTGTGTGCTTTGCTGACTTTATTAACAAGTTCTTCCAGTTCTCCACTCAGCTCATAGCTTTCCGGAAGAACCACCTCTTCTTTTATGTCCTTCTTTTTCTTATTCCTGTCATTTCGGACCGCTTAAAAATAAAGACAAATACAAAAAATACAAAATGAACCAACCATGCAGCATTCATGGAAAACAACAACAACAATAAATGCTCCTTGTGTAGTATAGCTACTTTTAGGTTTTGTTCATGCCAGCAACCTCAAAACAAGATATTTTGCCACTACTCTTAAATACAACTTGCATGTCTTTATTGGTTGTGTGGACTGAGAACAGTATAGCTGGTGATAAGCCACTGCTTTGACTCTTACCTTCCTTAGACATGCCAACCTCAAAGCACTTCTGCAGCCGGCAGTACTGACAGCGATTTCGTGTCACCTTGCTGATCTGGCAGTTTTTGTCTCTGTGGCAGGTGTACACCATGTTCTTCTGGATACTGCGACGGAAAAATCCCTGATACGGAGATAAGGGAGAGAGACAGAAACACAAAAATATAAACTGGAAATAAAGGGAAGTTCATGATTCATTTTTGAACTCTAAAATAAAAGGCTCTGTGATTTCACGAAGCTTAGATTATGGAAATTACTCAGAATGTTGTTTAATAGAGAACTAACTTTATTAACTTCAACAGAGCAATCAGCAGAGGGCACTAAAGAGTAGATGTTTGAATGAAAACAAAGGTCTTGATCTTGGCAGGAACACTAGATGGCAGCACTTCATTGCATTTGCCTAGTTTTATGCATGTGTTGTGATATAATGTTATTACATGTAATAGACATGTCTTATTTGTCAAAATCTTTAGAGTAAGCTGAATTTGCCATATATATATATATTTTCCCACTATGGGGTTGAAACATGATTAATATTAGAGAATGCATGCTCAGGTTTTGTTTTGTGTATTTGAGTACTGTGCACTTATAAAAGTGAAACAACCACGTCATGTTTAGAAGTGCATTTTACATTGGCCTTTTTGAAGTTTGTCTAAAAAAAAAACTAACAAATAACACTCTTCATAATTTTTTTTTTTAGTATTATCTTAGGTGAAAATTCTACTTTCATATTATAGTTAATTTAGGTTTTATTCATGGCAAAAAATAAAAATAAAAATAAAAACTTACTATTATGTTGACCTAATGTCAACCTCTTCTGAAGAGAGGCACATGAAGACAAAAGTAATCCAAATGATATTTAACAGTAATCCAAGATTATGAAGATCCATAC
The DNA here is from genome assembly GCF_003368295.1 of Carassius auratus. Lineage (NCBI taxonomy): Eukaryota > Metazoa > Chordata > Actinopteri > Cypriniformes > Cyprinidae > Carassius > Carassius auratus. The sequence goes on along the minus strand of NC_039278.1, from coordinate 3,100,733 downwards.
AAAACACAGGGTAACAAAAGCAGCATACACAATTAAAGGTGCAATAGATGATTGTTTTTTTGCTTTTGTTTTGTTACTGGTTGAAAGTTTCTTCACATCCCGATAGCAATCATTAAGTTAAGTGGTTTACATTTATTTATTTGTATTTATATATTCTGTGGAAGGCGTAGGACCAAGAAATCTACGTTCAATCAAAACACTTCAGTCCGAGCATTTTAAATATAGCTACCTACCTGTCAACGTATGTATCTGCATACCTCTGCGCACCCTGTTCACGCAGACAGAATACATCATTAGCGCATACACGCACGCTGTGCAGACAGAGCTAGAATGGCAGACAAACATCAACAACATCTTCCTTCCTTCCACATATTTTCTATGTCTTACTGAGTTAACACAACCGATTCAGATGACCAACTCGAGCTGTCAATGAACTATGTTCCAATCGATATGATCCCTATACCTTGTTCATTGCTCCCTACTCCCTGAACAGGGGTTTATTTCATGTTAAATATGTTGTCTCTAGTATTCTGGTTTGTGAGTTTAGGGGGCGTGGCTTTGGACAGCGATTGCAGGGAGGGTGGGACGTTCACTTTCAGTGCTTGCAGGCTAATGTTAGCATTTTCCAAGATCTCCTATTGCACCTTTAATAATTGGCCGCAAACTGAACTGAAAGGGGAACTTATGTAGGATAAGATAACGAGGGAAAGAGAGATGAGGATGATAACTAATCAAACACAGGTGACCTGAATTAACTAATCAAAGGACGACAGAAACCAAATGAAAACACCAAAGAATTCCATTACTGTGACAGTACTCCCCCCTCCGGCCAGACACGACTTTGTGCCATAACAAAAACAAAGGAGGGATGGAGGGGACTAAGGAGGAGGACATAGGAGGTGGATGACCAAGGTGGTGTTGACAGAGGGAGGAACCATGGCGGATCAGACAGAGAGAGTAGCCAGGATGGAGACAGGAGGAGCCAGACAGGACCCAGACTGTAACCAGCATGATGGCCCACTGTCGAGCCGATGGAGGGAGGAGCCATGGTGGAGGAATGGCTGATGACTCCAGGGAGCCGACCAACAATGGCTGAGAAGGTGAGAGAGGAGCCCGGGCAGTGGAGAGGATCCAGGGGGCCCAGGTGAGCAGATGGCTCAGGTGACCGAGGCATAGGTGGGGATCCAGTCACCCGAGGTGGAGCCGGAGCAACAGAGGACCAAGGTGAAGCTGGAGGGAGGGAAGAGCCCGAACGAGGCGGTGGAACAGATCGACGAGGTGCAGCTGGAGGATTGGAGTCACGCTCTTGTGAAGGGAGGCGCATGAAGATGAAGATAATCCAAATAACATTTAATATAATCCAAGATGATGAAGATTCATAGAAAACACAGGGTAACACAAGCAGCACACACTGCTAATAACTAGCTGCTAACTGAACTGAAAGAGGAACTTAAATAGAGTGAGATAATGAGCGACAGACAGGTGAGGATGATAACTAACCAAACACAGGTGAACTGAATTGACTAATCAAAGGACAGCAGGAACTAAATGAACTGGGGTGAGCTAAATGAACCATGACTGTGACACCTACAGTACATTAAGTAAAATTTTGGCTTGGTCCAAACAAAATATGCTGTTTAAGTATTGTGTACAGTATGATCTTATTAAAATAAATAATATTTATTTGTTTATGGATGTCTGTCTTTGGGTAAAACAACAACAACAACAACAAATCCATACCTTGCAGCCTTCACAAGAGCTGACCCCATAATGGTAGCCAGAAGATTTGTCCTGGCACACAAAGCAGGGTTTATAGACACGAGGAGGAGGGGGTGGAGAAGGAGAACTGGGAACCATCTCCTCTGAGCTTGTGCTCTGGGTCTCCACCGCTGCGGAAATCAAAAAGAAAAAGAACAGATGATTAGTGGTGATTACTAAGGTGATTACCTTCTACCCCCACAGACAAATTATGCACTGAAAACATCACTCTTGAAATTTAAAAAAATCTATTTATACTTTAAACGACCCCCCTCCACCCCTCTTCCCTGAATAACTGTTTAGAGTAAGCCTTTGCCTTGGCTAAGTTCATTATTTAGTAATGCTGCATCATCAAAGCCTATGAATAAATTGGAATGGGTTGCCATTTGAAAGAATATCAAGAATGAACGAGCGGAATACTGAATGGATGATGATTGAAGTTGTCAAATGCATTAGGAAGCCTCTGCCCAGGGGTATGAGCTGGAAGATAAATAATATGTGAGAACATTGAGGAGCAGAGGTGTTGGAAAAAATGAACACCAGGACAGATGAATGAATTGATAATATGCTTTGACTGACACCTCAGCAAATGTTCAACTTGCTGTCACACACCCAAATGCTACAACAGTCAGATTCATAAACACCCTGGACACCAGCCATACAGACACAGACATATAATCTAACACGGTTTGCCCAATTTAAACACCACCGTGTGGATTCAGTGATATATATTTTGCATAAAGTGCACGCTGTCACTCGGTTCAACTTTCACCTCTAGAGACCCTCTCTCCCCTCATGCTCTTGTTTCCTGGACCCTAAATTCCTCAGGCCTGGATGACTGGCTTTTTACTAGAGGTCCAGTCTCAAGATCGCCCGTAAATCCCATCTGTGGTCTGAGCAAGGCCTGAGCTGCAGTTTATTGGCAGCGAGTCACCTTGCTCAGCCATTCACTCCAGCAGCAGCTGTCCCCTCACTCTCCATGAGAGAAAAACAGCTAAAACGGGGTCTTCAGAACCCCACAGAGGCATCCCTTCCCCCTCCTCCTACTGAATGGAGCGGATCCCCTAAACATGCCTCTCATTCTCTCTTTCTCATCCTCCCCATATATTCACTGCACGTTTAACAAGAGCAAAATGAGAGAAGGTATAGAAGAGAAATCTCATAAAGAATCAGGGGGGCTGGGGGAGGAGAGCTGGGAGAGACAGATGAAGAGTTTGTGAGAGAGGGTGAATTTGACTTTGACCTTGGCTTTGACAGCAGCTTTGGCTTCTCAAGACTTGAACGTGAACCGAGGGTCACATAAATACTGCCAGTGATCTAATCACAACCTCAGCTGAGATCAAATGTGCAATATTGATGATGTGACATTTGGCAAACTATGAAAGGATGCTTCATTCCCAAACACCACAGAAATCTGTATTAGAGACATTCCAAAGTCACAACCCATTTATATTTTTATTTATTATATTTTATTTTTTATCTTTTTGCTCACAGCAGATATTCAAACTTTAAAATATATGGACCTCATTCTGGGTAGATGCCCTAAATAATTTGACTGGAATTAGAACAAAGCCGTGAGAGGAAAAATTACAGACCCAAATCATAAAACCAAAGCAGAACACATTTCTGTGTAAATTGTTTATAAAGCTATTTTTTTTGCATAGACTGATGCATTTAGTTAATATACCTTTAAAAAAAAATACAAAAACTACACTACACAAACATTGATAAAAAAAAAATTCAGTTTTTAAAATTCATAAATCAACTGATCGTTCTATCAATCAATCGATCTTAAGCTAAACAGTCTTTTAGAATGATTTCTGGAAGATCATGTGACACTGAATAATGGAGTAATGATGAAAATTCAGCTTTTCATCACAGGAAAAAATTACATTTTAAAATATATTCAAATAGAAAACAGTCATTTCAAATTGTAGAACATATTATACGGCATTGAATTGAATTATTGTAGTCTATTGTGTAACATATTTTCTTATAATTAAAGTGGGTGTTCACACAGGACATTCTTGTGTTCACATACAGACATAATGGAACATGATGCAGGGTCACAAGACACATTTTTACAAGTTGAACTAATATTAACTTTAACAGCATCTTTAAAAAGCAATAATCATTGCACACTAGGCTGAAAATTACATCTCTCTGGTACATGTGTATATAGATTCACCAAAAAATAAATACAATAAATAAAGATAAATAAAGAACGAATGCATAGTCCTTGTAACATTATGTTATTTTGTTTTGTGAGTGTGCGTGTGTTTGTGTATGTGTAGTTCTGGCATGCATATCAACACTTCTAGGTCTCTAAAATGCTGATAGACATAGTTCTTACACGTAATGTTCTGTGAAACACAAGGCAGAGGGTGATGGGCGAGTGAGTGGGTGAGAATGCAACCTGATCACTGTGTTTATGTAGTAACTTAGGCTGAATTGGCTTTATGTGTTTATAAGGCAGAAATGCTTGAGTGACATAGACCGGCTCTTAAAACATCCAGCTCCATTTGTGCTGAAGGAGTGGAAACCTGGCGCCACCAGAGAAATGACTGACAGACAGAAAGGGGAGAGAGAAGGAATGCTGTTCTGTTCCCATTCCATTTTCTTTCCTTGTTATGTTGGACATGCTAGCTTTGACTAGCGGAGAATTTGGTCGTAAAGTAAAGCAGGTGGACTATTCAGAAGAAACAGTTAAACAAACAAAATCATTATTGTCTAAATTGGCACTTGATTCCACAATAAATTCTGCTTAATCATTGTTTTGTAAATGGGATTGAATTATATTTATTAAATTTAGACTTGCTTCCATTTACAGGAGTCATATGATGTGATTTCAAATTTTCCTTTCTCTTTAAAGTATTACAAGCTCTTGGTGCATAAAGAAAATTTGTAAAGTTGCAAAGACTAAAGTCTCAAATCCAAAGAGATATTGTTTATAAAAGTTAAGATCATGTTTATATCACGTTTATAATGGGTTTGTATGTTTAAGTTTTGTCGCTCCGGCCGGACAGGGCATTACGATGCTTTTTTTTAAAGATCATGATTTTGTGTATTTGGTGTAACAGAATATGTTGACATGCTTTAATGTTTAAAAAACACATAATTTTTCAAATAATGTACATTTTGGTAGGTTCTCTATGCCCCGCCTCTCTCAAATGTAGCGATTTCTACAAAGTCCCTCCTTCTGACAAGCACAGTTAGTTTTATCATCAGTTCAAGCCCGAAAGGGGAACAGAGTAGCATGACAGACTCAGTGATGAAGCTTGTATGTGTTTGCAGTACACAAGCCACAGACGTTAAGACAGCTGACTACACTGTGTGACCCTATCTCTCTCTCTCTCTCTCTCTCTCTCTCTCTCTCTCTCTCTCTCTCTCGTGCACACACACACACACGCACACAGACACACAACATGCAAAACAACGCATTTGAACATTCAATAGCAAATACTTAAACTGATAACAAAACATACTTAGCTGATTCAGAAGCGCCAGATTGTTGTAGCAAAGTCAGAATGACCTCCTCTCCTAGGTTCACAAAACAGTCGTCCATAAAATGTGTTGCTGTTCTGTTGTAAGTAATCTTAAAGTTTCTTAAATGCATCTACTCTCAGAAAACCAAATAAAGTACTTTTCTTTCTCCTAGAAACACACACATCTCTCTGACACGACTGCTGCATCGCTAAATGTTTACTGAAACCACAACTTCTTTCTTTGCGTGAACATTTGGGCGGCATTACGCAGATATTTCCACATAGTGATTTAGAGGTTGGGGGCGTGTTTGAATGAGCCATTTTAGGGGTGTGTGGCAGAGTTTTACCTTTTATAAAGAATATCTCTTTGGATTTGAGACTTTAAATATCTTCTTTATGCACCAAGATCCTGAACATTTTCAAATTGAAATTGCATCATATGACCCCTTTAAGAGGCATAACATTCCCGTTACACGCTTGAGGTATTCGGCCAATCACAATGTACTGAATAGCTGGCCAATCAGACCACACCGCTCTTTTCAGACCGATGAGCCTTGAAAAAATAATCAAGTTTCAGAAGGCGGAGCAAAGAGGAGAAACAATGTACAGTATGTGGAAAATAATGTTTTTTTTTTTTTTTTTTAATTTACCTTAAACCGCATAAACACATTTACACAGAAAGAAACTGATTTACAGTAGGTGTATGTTCTCAGGCCATATTTCTGCAGATTACTGTATGTCCACACTGTTTATAGACAATAAGCACAATGTAAAGTGATGCAGGTTTTATCAGTTAAGGATTTGAGGTCTTCATCTTGACCAGACAGGTTTTCTCTGCTGGCTCAGATTGTGTTTGGAGGGACATGGACTCGCTGACGGAAACACTTTAATTCATATCTTCCAGCAACCTCAGCAACACCAACAGGTGACCACGGTCTCTCTGACATCTTCAGAAAGAAGCAAGTTGTCACTTTATAGAAAAACATCACGTAATGCAGCATGTTGCCTGATCATGTCTATCAAGTGCCTGATGTTGTTTTATTTTTTATTTAATGAATTAGATGTAGATTTAGACATGACTACATTTGAATATATTTGTACAAATTTTCAATGATTCCAGTCAGTACAAATACTTATACTGATATTTAATATTGTACATGAGCAATGTTAAGTTTTCAATACATTTTCAATAAATTAATACTGTATGTGTACACTCTACATACAAGTTTAGATGGCCTAGTTTTTCCAGTAGGTAAGTCCAGGTCATAGAGTTAAAAAATGATCATGTGTCAAGCCACAATTCATGTCACGGCTGCACTTTATTTCACAGTACATTACACGCACTTAACGGTGTACTCACCCAAGAAATAAATATATGTAAATGTAAAAAATACCGAGATCACTGTCAAAATCACTCATGTGTTATATATGGCCAATATATTTTGGATTTAATCACACACAACTAGTGGTTTGCAGACTGAGAGAAGAGAGATGAATGCCTGATTGAACTGCATGATTGAGTCACAGCTCAAAGGTGTTCATATAGCTTAATGTTTTTTACTCCAATTGTGAGCAAAGGCATATTATTCAATAGAATTCATCAAACTATAGAGCAAACACAAAGCTTTTCATATAGGAGGGAAGAAGAAAACTTAGGGAAACTCTGTAATAGTTGTGTGGAGCTGTTTGAATAGCTTTTTTTTGTCAAATGCTGACACAATACATTTTACTGGCTTTCTGCATTAATTTGTAACGTGTAACATTTGCTGACATTTCTTATCATTAAATCCTCATTTATTTGCTTATTGTACTTTTGCATAACTTCTCATATGAAATGATGTAATGGTAATCATCAGTGGAGTGCTGTGATTTATCCCAGCATGGCTGATTGCAGACAGGGAAACGGCCTGGATGAATGGACTATCAGAGGGCTAACACACACACAGACATACACGCATTCACATCTACAATCACACCTACAGACAATTTAATGTCTCCAATTTACCTATGCAGCATGTCTTTGTATTGTGTACAGACTTTTCCCCTTCCCTGGCATTTCACAGCTTAGAAAAAACCCTCCCAAATATTTCAGGTTTGAAAACATAATGCTTGATCCTGTGGACTAAGCCGATTCTTGTATTTTACATTCACAAGAGACACACATAACAAAAGCCACAGTCTTTGGCTAGACTAATAGCTCATTTAATCATCTAACAAACTGTGCTCGAGCCAAACCAGCACCTGTGTGAAACTACACTACGCCTTTGACTGCTGTGACCCATTCAGTATACAATAGGTCAGACTTAAACTGACACTCATATATATAAATCTTTTATTTAACCAATATACAGGTGCTTCTCAATAAATTACAATGTCGTGGAAAAGCTCATTTATTTCTGTAATTCAACTCAAATTGTGAAACTTGTGTATTAAATAAATTCAATTATCACAGACTGAAGTAGTTTGAGTCTTTGGTTCTTTTAATTGTGATGATTTTGGCTTAACAAAAACCCACCAATTCACAATCTACTTTATAAGACCAAAAAAAAAAGTCAATTGTTGGGCTTCTGGAAAGTATGTTCATTTACTGTACATGTACTCAATACTTGGTAGGGGCTGCTTTTGCTTTAATTACTGTCTCAGTTCAGCGTGTCATGGAGGTGATCAGTTTGTGGCACTGCTGAGGTGGTCTAGAAGCCCAGGTTTCTTTGACAGTGGTCTTCAGCTCATCTGCATTGTTTGGTCTCTTATTTCTCATCTTCTTCTTGACATTATCCCATAGATTCTCTGTGGGGTTCAGGTCTGGAGAGTTTGCTGACCAGTCAAGCACACCAACACATGGTCATTTAACCAGTCAGTTCCCAGATGTGTCTAGTTTTCCCTCCCCATGTGTTCCATGTCCCCGTTAATTATGTTATTCCATGCACCTGTCTGCCCTTCGTTATCCTGTCTTTAAATACCCATGTCTGTTCAGTCTGTGTTTGTTGGGTCTACAAACCACATACGTGTGTCTTCCTCAGTATTCCATGTTGGATTTACCCTGTGTTGGATTAAATAAAGTCTTATTTCACTTATCCTTGGCTCTGTGTTCCTTCCGGGCAGTGTATAGCGACACAGATGACATTGCAAACCAAATCATCACAGACTGTGGAAACTTAACACTGGACTTCAAGCAAATTATGACTTTCTCACCCTTCCTCCAGACTCTAGGACCTTGGTCTCCAAATTAAATACAAAACTTGCTCTCATCTGAAAAGAAGACTTTTGACCACTGGACAACAGTCCTTAGGCCAGGTAGGACGCCTCTGACGTTGTCTGTGGTTCAGTAAATCTCTTGACACGTCTGTGTGTGGTGGCTCTTGATTCCTTAACCCCAGCTTCAGTCCATTCCTTGTGAAGTTCACTCAAGTTCTTGATTTTGCTTGACAATCCTCATACGGCTGCAGTTCTCTCAGTTGGTTGTGCATCTTTTTCTTCTACACTTTTTCCTTCCACTCAACTCTCTGTTAACATGCTTGGATACAGCACTCTGTGAACAGCCAGCTTCTTTGGCAATGAGTGTTTGTGTCTTACCCTCCTTGTGAAGGGTGTCAGTGATTGTCTTCTGAACAACTGTCAGATCAGCAGTCTTCCCCATGATTATGTAGCCTAGTGAACCAAACTGAGAAACCATTTTGAAGGCTCAGGAAACCTTTTGCGGGTGTTTTGAGTTGATTGACTGATTGACATGTCATCATATTCTAATTTGAGTTAATTTTTGTAAAATGTAAGCCAAAATCATCACAATTAAAAGAACAAAAGACTTAAACTACTCCAGTCTGTGTGCATTTAATTTATTTAATACAAGTTTCACAATTTGAGTTGAATTACAGAAATAAATAAATGAACTTTTCCACGACATTCTAATTAATTGAGAAGCACCTGTATAGTCATTACTGAGCATTATTCATTGGCTGACAAATTTCTGCAAGACATTTCCATAGACCTTTTAAGATCTTCAATTCTATTTTTGCACTGATTATTTTTATCTTTTGGATTAACATATAAACTAAAGGGTCAATCCATCTCAAGTGGTCCAATGGTCACTTAAGCAGTGTTTTTTTTTTTATGATTACATTTAAAGTATTGTATTTTCCTTACTTTTTATCTTTTTTCATCTTTGTTTCATGGCGCGCAAAAAAAATTTGGGTTGCACACTGTCCTCCAACAAAAAACAACCCTATAGGTAGTTCATGCAAGCACCTTATTACAACTTATATTTACGTTTTAAAGTTTAGTGCCCTCTAGCGGTTTGTGTTTATTTAAATGCAATTTGTGGACTTTTTACATGGTCCAACCCAATCTCACAGCAATTTGTACATATTTTACTAGGTGGCTAATTCCTCTGAGTTTGTGTAAATGACCACACCTAACCCGCCCCTAAAGCTGCCCTCACAGAAATCATGCAAAATCATGATTTACAGTGCATATACATTTATGAGCATGTGCTTTCTCTGGGATCGAACCCATGATCGCATATGGTCATATAATGTGATGCTCTACCAACTGAACTATATGAAATCTGAAATATTATGCAGACAAAAGAGTACAAAGCATCAATATGAAAGGGCCCTGTTGCTGATAGGGGCACAATTGTAGTATAAGCTCTAATGTGTCGCATTTCAGGGTTTTTGACAAATGTCCTATGCTGGCATATTGGTTGGAGGACATGTTGTTTGGGTTATGTTTATTTAAATTTGCAATACCAATACATAGAGGTTTGATTTGATTTGATTTATTTGACAATTTTTTTAAAAATAAAATACATCTTTGCATCAAACAGTGAAAGAAACAGAGTCAGGATAACACAATAAATCCCTAGGGCTTATTTCCATTGGCGTCCTGAGTAAATTTTTTTTTTTTTTATAAAATGTGGTTAAGGATGTAAACCATGGCTTTAGCTTACAGAAAAGTGTCCGTTTATGAAACATCAAGGAACAACTAAGCATAAACATTAACTAACATCTCCCCCAGATCATTTGCGGACATGGACCAACACATTCTTTCTTAGAAGAGCGCTGTTAAACTTGGATTTCCCCTTTCATTCAACAGTATGCATACAAAGCTTTCTTCTTTGTAGTACCTCATAAACTGACCCTTTTTATTTTGTCTTTTCAGGGTGAAGCTGAGTCAACATTTGGCCACCTCCTCCTCAGCCTCCGTGAACATTGTTACACCAAACTGAACTGACAGGCAAATTTTTTTTATTTTTTTTTTTACAAAAATGTATTCCTGATTAATAACGCCGTGTCAGTCATCCCGTTCCTGACAAGAACTTAATCAAATAACCCATCACATCCTGACAAGAATTTGGCCAAAGAATGATCCCATCCTGGTAAGAACCCAATGTGTAAAGCTGCAATATGAACTCTAGCCTGCCAAAACATCAAAGTTTGTTTAAAAATATACTGCATTTGGTAAAGTATGCCTACATTTTATTTCAGCAGTGTTAGCAAACCCTAATTTGTTGAATTAGATTACTTTGAATTTAGTAACAAAGCTGAAAACAACTTGACCTTTTGAGGTTTTGCTCAGGTGAAAGGTCAACAAAACGAAGGTATAGAGAAAGCGGATATAAGAGTTACTAAATGCTTAAAATTGGAGTCAGCGCTGTCCACAACAACATATTCTAAGTCTAATGAACTAGCTAAAGCTAACAAGTTCAAGTTTAGCTGGTGAGGTATGACTGTGAGACCTCAGCTGTTGCATCTGGGGGCGGTTCAAAATGGGTGAGAAAAGAGATCAGATCATTGTCAATGGATTCGTTTTGGGGTAGACCTTGTTGTGGGGTGTAATGCTTGTTCAACCAGCCGGGCTATAAAATGGCATTACAGAAGAGGGGCAAATTGCAGCACAATCTGCTCAGTCGCACATAGAATAGGACCCAGACACATTTTCATGGGCTTTCTCCAATGATTCATTTTTCTAAACATGGATCTTGTTTTCAGAATATGCCTTTCTTGTTCTCTGTGTGTTTAAACATGATGATAAACATTGCAATTGAATTACTGTTTGCAACAGACTTTTGATTGGATAAAGAGGCAAGTAAAATGGAGACAATGGGGAGGGTAGTTCATATTTTTCATGTAAAAAATAATAATTCAGGATAACCAGCAGAAGACTGAAGAACTCTGTTAACAAGTCAGAAGATCTTATGGTATTTTTGGTATAATCGATGGCACTTGAATTCTCTTTAAAAAAAAAAAAAAAAAAAAAGATTCACTGTGCCATTTAATTTCATTAATATAATGTCCTATGTTTAGCATCTTATGAATGTGCTAAATAGCTTAGATCCCATTATGTGAGATTTAAATTTCATTACAAATACACAAAGCATTTCTATTTTGCCAGTGAATTTTTCTGTGATCAGAAAGAAAAAAAATGTAAAGGGGTTATATGACGATGCTCCAAAGAAAATTTTTTGTGTATTCGGTGTAATGCAAGGTGTTTATGTGGTTTAAGGTAAAAAAAAAAAAAAAACCCACATATTTTCCACATATTTTACATAATTGTTGCTCCTCTATGCTCCACTTTCTGAATCGCATTGATTTTTAAAGCTCATCGTTCTGAAACACAAGGTGTACTCCGATTGGCCAGATATCCAGTGCGTTGTGATTGGCTAAATGCCTCATGCATGTGACACAAAAGTTACGCCCCTTACCATCCTGTGATGCCTTCTCCTGGCGTGACGAGACCGATACCAGTAAAACCCATTACAAAAGAGGCATTTTGGCATTCAGTGGGGACATAATTACTGATTATAATGACTTATACTGTCTTTTTATGAGTTGCATTGCATATTGCACAAACATAAAACCATTTCTGCATTTGTGATCTAAGAAAGGACAAACAACAAGTGCTACTCTAATCTGCTCAAAACTTGTGTTTGAATAATCAGTGGTAAATTCTTTAAATATGAAAACATACTTACAGTCTGTGAGTCAGAAGCGACAGACTGTCCTTGCAAATTTGGAACTGCCCCACTTTATAGAAACAGCCTTTGTGCACAGACAGCAAAGGCTATTTTCCCAGGAAACAGTCCTCCATAAATTGTGCTACACAGACCTGAATATTTGGGTTGAACTGTTCTGGAACAGTGTTGTAAATACAACCACTAACCACTGATTTCTAGTTGTGTCCTCTCTTGGAAGACCAAACAATGTAGTTTCGCTTTCGCAACGAAACACACGGCGTCTCCACAACATGACGATGGCTGCATAAACAATACTACAGCAGAATCAAAGTCACACCTCCTTTCTTTGTGAGAAAATTTGGGCGGTTTTATGCGAATCGTCCAACACAGTGATGTAGACATGTGAGGGCGTGTTTAAACGAGGCATTTATATATTTTGGGGTTTAAGACTTTAGTTTTAAGGATCTTATCTATTCACTAACAGCTTGTAACACTTCAAAGAGAAAGAAAAATTTGAAACTGCATCATATGACCCCTTTAAGAAGAAAACCCCTAATCAGCCCTTCTCTTATAAACTCTGTATGTCCATGTGGGCTCCATAATCCTTTAATTGAGTTCATTGTATTCATAATTGAATAATAAAGGACATTCATTAAGGTCAAACTGGATTGACACAAGAGACTCCAAGCAGACTCACTCACACACATAAGAAATATTTATAAGTATACTGTAGATTATTGAAAATAAAATACTATACTAGTATTATAATAGTATAAGCACATATTTCAGTGTACAGTAAAGGATAGATAGATAGCAAATTTTCTGGCAGCTAGCCTTTAGGAAGTCAACAAAAGTGCCATTTTAGTCAGTTAGCACATGACGTGATGCTGAGCACATACTACAGTCACTTAGATTCCTGGAATTCTTTAACAGATGCTAAGAGTTAAAAGGACACGCAGTATCAGTGTGACTGATAAGAACACAGTTGGAGTAAGTTTAGTGTAGATACAGATGCACACACACTTACACTGCAGTCTAGTGTTGTTGGTCCATGAGAAAGGTTCTAGCCCAGGGAAGAAGGAGCTTGCTTTCCTGAGCATGCATGAACTCTGAGCGGATACGTCAAAGAGGGGTCTGGCCCTTACCCCAAGAGCCTCCACACAGTCAAACATGATGTCCAGTCTTTGCCAAAAACTCAAACTCTGTTCCAGATGTTCTGTACTGTGTCTCAAGCAGCACTGTAGATGATGTATGGAGTATGGAGTTTTCCAGTCAATCCAGCACTCTTCCCAAAGCAATCGATCGCAACAAAAAGTCTCAAGGACTCCTGTTTAAGGTGTAGCTGTTGCTGTAACCAACTCTTAGTATCTCAAACTTTTCTGTAGCAGTTATTGGTTGATTCAAACAGCTCCTGTGCGTCTCCAAGCTGACCATCACCCTGTGCCTCTTTTTCTCTGGTGTCTGCTGAGTTTTCAAGCTTTGTCAAACTCAGCCTGACTGTCAAGACTCTTAAGTGTCTAGCATACTGTAACTCCACAACCTGTGCTGCTTCCCTCGCCACAGCTAGCTCAGCCCACAACAGAAGGAAAGAGGGAGAGGAATTACAAAGCGAGGGAGGAGAAGAGAGAGGGAGGGAATGAGGCGGGTGCTTTTGTGGTTGGCTGAAAGATGAAAACTTTCCCTTCCATTTTCTGCTAGAGCAATCCTGTCAGCCTAAATCATATTTTATACCTTTCCAAATGAAAACAAACAACATGACCTCCTCTCACTTCCTCTATCTATCAGTCTTTTTCTGCTCTTCCTATGAAATATATCGGCTTCCTTTCCTCTAGAGGCATCATGTAGTAACCCTCTTTATACTTAAGTGTTGATATTCACAGAGAGTTGTGATGTCTAGATAAGATGAAGATTAAAGACCCATTTCTTTAAACTGACATACACATAATACACTATAACATTTCTATCATTCAAATCCATCAAAGAATTATGCTGCATTAATTAGGTCATCCGGAACCAAGAACACTTCCCATAACACCTAATGTACTTGCAGCATTGTAAGAAGAATGGCATCTACGCTAATATTAGTCTGTTTCTCTCTTATTCGAGGTAACCTTAGCCACCAGATCCAGTCCAAATACAGACCAGATGGTGGATCAGCTCCTAGAGACAACCTCTACAGCTCTGAATATCAGTGGAGACCATGTCAGCTAGATGACCATAGGCACAAGACCACGGTGCTGCATCTGTGTTACAGCCTGGAATTAAACCACGCCATACTGGTTTCGTCTGGACAGAGGAGAACTGGCCCCTGACTGAGCCTGGTTTTTACAATGCTTTTCCTCTCCATTTCTGTCAGCGATCGAGTTTTGGTTCTCTGCCACTGTCGCTTGCTTAGTTGGGGACACTTGACTGACTTCACAGACACTATTGGAGGAGAGCAGAACTGGATGATGACATCACCGAATCATCAATTAACTGATTTTATCGGAAAAAAATTACTTCCTGGGTTATTGAAAAACTATTTTCCAGTTTGACTCTGTAAAGCTGCTTTGACACAATCTGCGTTGTATTGAATCAAGTACTACACCAATAAAAATGACTTGAGGCAAAATGGAGAAAAATTATGTGTGGAACATATGTATATTTGGGACATTTAATAATTCTGAAATTCAAAATGTAAATAAAAAAAAAAAATAGTATTTTTCTGTTCAATAAAAAAAAATCCTGAAGAAACGCGGAACATAAAAAAATTAATTAATAAATACAGTAAAAAAAAAAAACATTTTTTCATTTTTAAATGCCTTTTTCTTCTAATTTAGTGCACTCATATACTGCAGTGCATATGAGGCTGACAATATTTACAAGTCACACTCCTACCTCGTTTAATACTCACTTGCTCTCCTTTTACAATTAAAGTACTGTATATTAGCTAGTATGTTTGCAAGTGTTAATAAAAGGACAAAAATTTTACAAAAAAGGTAAAGTTTCCATGCTATAGAGAGAAAATAGAGACTGCAAATGTGAATTTATTTGAATCCTATTCTAGCAATTCACAGCCTGGCAAAACCCCATTCAACATCTCTCTTTCTGTGATGTTTCCACCAGAAGTCCTATCATCGGCCCCAGTCCGTACCTCTCCTTGACAGATGTACTTTTCAGATCTTATGTTTCTGTTCCCAACTTACATCATCTTTATTTTGCTCTCAGTTTGTCATTTCATCAACTGCACCACAACTTAATGCTGTCCAGATCTGTGGTAACTCTTCCAAACAGTTGCTACAGAAATATGCCAAAACCTACGTCAACTGTCCCTGTTGACTCCGTATTGCATTTATTTTGCAATGTCATCCAAACTTGTCTTGAACCCACAAAAGTCTGCATCTAATGTTCTTACTTTGACATGTTTTTCATGGTTGCGTGCATTATTTAGAATGTGGTGCTGGAGACATTTTTGTCTCCAAATAATTACAGAGACTACTTTTAAATTGCATCAGTGAGGAAACTTTGTTAAATGATGACAGACATGTTTTATATTTTTGCTCCAGACAGCAAAACATCATGTAATTGGTTTATATTATGACTTTTAAATTAATTTTATGAAAACATTTATCATGCAACATGCATGTTTGACACTCTACTTTAGTTGATGCATTTCTGCAGCTTGTTCCTCATCATCATCTAGATGCAGACTTGATCAGGACGTTTCTCAGTGGTAAGTTTTAACTCTGTATGTGGTACTTTATGTGATGTGACAGAAGTTGTATTGCATTCATCATTATTATTTTTATTTGAGATGCACATGTGGGAACTGTGTTAGAATGCACAGTGAGACTGAAAACAGTGTTTTCTCGACCTGATGTAAACACACTAGCTAGCAGAAGTGTTTGTGGGCATGTCAGAAAATTCGCATTTTGCAGGCAGGCAGGGAATTATGCAAATGTGTTACTTTGTGACACATATAAGTAACAGGCAGAAAATTCCAAAATATGAAGACTCTTTAAGGCAGTTCAGAGTTGACTATTTTTTCTGAGAGACAAAATCTTGATTTATCATGCACTTTTTTTGATTAACAAATTTGCAGATTGTTATTGAAGGATAGCTACACTACAAACTAAAAAAAAATAAAAATAAATTCAAAAACCCATATGACCTGCTCTTTAGCTAACAATGAGCAATGCATTTGTTACAGTATTTACTAATGTTTCAGGTGTTTACCTTCTATAATTGTTTCAGGTACTAATGTTTCACTTTTTTCAGGTGTCATTGTTACAGTGTAGTTATGAGATAATAGGAATAAACAAAATGTAATACTATAGGGGTTATGGTTAGGATTAGGGTTTTGTTACATGTAATCATCATTGACTATCATTGCTTTAGTAAATACATGTAGCATGTAACAAGGTCTCTGTAAAATACAGTGTTACCAATCTTAGTCTTCATGTTAGTTATTACAATTGTTAGTTCATGTCAGCTTAGGTCCAATAAATAACAGATGCAACTTTTGATTGTAATAACATACTATTAAATGTTGACATTAACAGTAACTACGATTATTAATTATTTTAGACATTTCTTTCATTGTTAGTTCATTTAACTATTGTAGTTAACTAATAGCTTTGCTTTTCTTCCAGCAGTTTTTTTTAAAACAACAACAATAATAATGGGTTTCATAGGTTACTAATCAGTGTTGTTTTATATTTGAAATGCAGCATATATACACTACATTCTGTCTTAGAGAAGTAAAATACATTTTATCAATCTTTCACAAAATGCATTTTCACTAAAACGGAATCAATTTACCCAATTTGTAGACATCTGTTAATCTGTGCATACGTTACCCCCTATTTCACCCCATACCATTGCTCTTTCTGCCTCAATATTTTCACCTGTCTTTCAACACGACCCCCTCCCTCTCTTACTTTTTCCCATTCTCTTGTTCTCCATCACACACACACACACACACACACACACACACACACACACACACACAGACACACACACTCTGCAGTGACACACAGCAGGGAGCAGCAATGCACAATCTCAGCCATCTCTGTTCTCTCCACACCTTGAGGCAATTACACCCCCTTCAAACACACACACACACACACACACGCGCGCACACATGCAAGCTAAGGCCCGAGTACCGCAGAAAGTAAAGGGGGAATGCAGACTGGAAAAAGCACCTCATTCTTTCTCTTTCTCAGGCTCTCCTGCTTTTCATCTATCTGCCAATCATTCCTGTCCATCTGTGCCTTTGCTCCTTTTGTATCTTATATATATATATATATATATATATATATATATATATATATATATATATATATATATATATATATATATATATATAGTCTCTGTCTTTCTCCATTGGTGTTGGTGGATCATCTGCAGGCTTTTGCAAAATCAAAAGCAAGTTTTATACTGCCGAGCACTGGCATCATGGGATGCCCAGAGAGACTGAACAAAATCTACTCTGTTCAAACAGCTCACTCTTCTTCCAGTGAGGAACATACACCTGGCCCTCATACTTTGTGGTACACAGCATTTGGGTTTGGATTTTTCTGACTGCATGTGTGCTGGATTTGATTGCATTGAAATTTGTAGTTCCTTGGGGGTCTGTATTGTGTGTGTGTGTGTGTGTGTGCTTGTCATGAATTGTAATCTGACCCTCAACTGGGAAAACTGGCTTTCCTTTACTATGGGACACATATGTAAACACATATGCATACAAATGTTTGCAAATTACTGTCCAAATAACTACATGTGCATTGGTAATAAATCTGCAAATGTTCATTTAAATAAATCCACCCAAAACATGAAAATTCACAAAGGTATCATATTATTCCACAAATCTTAGAATATAAGACACAATTCCTGATGTAGGACTGTGAGATTAATGTGATTAGGAGTTGCAGGATTTTATTTTTTACGATAAAAATAAATACAATAATATATATAGTATTATGTATATGTTACTGGTTGCTCAAATAAAAATGTTATATACAATCGAATTTCACAATTCTCAACACCAATTTCTATATCACAGTGGAATCTTATTCTAGACTTACTACAGTTTTTACCCATTGCTTGAACACTATAGACCCATGCTTAGACTAAAGTAACACAACTTGAAGCTTTTGTTACCATACCTCAAACACATGTACCTTAAACAAAAGCGCTGCTTTGCACTCTAGTTGCAATTCTGCAACACACTTACTCCTTTATGCAACACACTTGTTCCTGCATACTACACTCTATTTCATACATAAGACACTTCGTTCAAAAATGAAAACTCAGAGTGCCGTTTGGAAAACACATGTATCCAAAATACAAAACACATCGGGTAATTGCTAGCACTCAAATACACAACTGAAGACACTTACTTGCAAAACTGAACACCTGTCAGCCAGCTACAAAAAGCCCTCAGTTTAGCCATTTCAAGAACTTTGCAAGCATGGATGGAGGGAGAGCAAGAGGAAGAGGAAGAGGAGGAGGAAGAGGAAGAGGAAGAGGAAGAGGAAGAGCAGGAGGAGGAAGAGGAAGAGGAAGAGCAGGAGGAGGAAGAGGAAGAGGAAGATGAAGAGGAGGAGGTCGAAGAGGCCATGCACGGACCCCTATTTCTGATGATATAAGAGCAACTTTGGTGGACCATGTCATCAACCATGGCCTGACTGTGAGGGAAGCTGAGCAGAGAGTCCACCCACACGCCGCATGACTCTTCTGCAGGAAATGGAACTGTTGGAGACATTCAGGTGACAGCAATCCATGGATGATTCCACATGCAAGCTAAGGCCCGAGTACCGCAGAAAGTAAAGGGGGAATGCAGACTGGAAAAAGCACCTCATTCTTTCTCTTTCTCAGGCTCTCCTGCTTTTCATCTATCTGCCAATCATTCCTGTCCATCTGTGCCTTTGCTCCTTTTGTATCTTATATATATATATATATATATATATATATATATATATATATATATATATATATATATATATATATATAGTCTCTGTCTTTCTCCATTGGTGTTGGTGGATCATCTGCAGGCTTTTGCAAAATCAAAAGCAAGTTTTATACTGCCGAGCACTGGCATCATGGGATGCCCAGAGAGACTGAACAAAATCTACTCTGTTCAAACAGCTCACTCTTCTTCCAGTGAGGAACATACACCTGGCCCTCATACTTTGTATGCAAGGGGATATTTTCCCCAGTGCCTAGTGGGAGAAGACATTGTTTGCGATGTCAATGAGGCCAACAGAAGGTGGGATCCATGAGCCCACGAATGCACAATTGCCATGATTTTCTGTGTTTACAGTATAGTGTTTTTTACATTATTATAATTTTTTTCTTTATCTGAATTCATGTAACTGCAATGTACAGTGCTACAATGTACAATATTGACCAGACCTATTTGTTTTTTGGTTGTTTGAAAATGTGCCTCCTGAAAATATGCTTTCTGAATAAAGAGTGAAAATCAAAGATTGCAGTGTTTTATATAAAGTAGACTAGTGTGTTCCCCCTGATCTGAAAGTGTATGCATATGATGCAAGTATGTGTCATTTTGTCATCAGAGTTACACTTTGACAGAGGAATGTTAGGTTTTGATAACAGAGTTTAGGTTTTGATAGTAGAGCTTCAGTTTGACACAGATGTGAATGGTATATTTCCCAGTGTTGTGTCATGTTTACTTGTGTGTAGAGTTTTGGCACAATGAGTGAAGTTTTGCAAAATGTGTTCAAGCAATGGGCAAAAACTGTAATGTAAAATAAAAAACAGTCCTTAAACAATTATAGAAGGTAAGTACACGGACACAGTAGAATGCAATACAATATTTGTTTTCGATTACAGTAAATGTACGATTTGGTGTGTGAGAACAGGCAGGATGACGAAGACTGCATTAGATTGCATTCTACTGTGTCCTTCTATAATTGTTTAAGGACTGTTATTTATTTTACATTACAGTTTTTGCCCGTTGCTTGAACACATTTTGCAAAACTTCACTCATTGTGCCAAAACTCTACACACAAGTAAACATGACACAACACTGGGAAATATACCATTCACATCTGTGTCAAATTGAAGCTCTACTATCAAAACCTAAACTCTGTTATCAAAACCTAACATTCCTCTGTCAAAGTGTAACTCTGATGACAAAATGACACATACTTGCATCATATGCACACACTTTCAGATCAGGGGGAACACACTAGTCTACTTTATATAAAACACTGCAGTCTTTGATTTTCACTGTTTATTCAGAAGGCATATTTTCAGGAGGCACATTTTCAAACAACCAAAAAAGTAAATAGACCTGCTCAATATTGTACATTGTAGCACTGTACATTGCAGTTACATGAATTCAAATAAAGAAAAAAAAAATAATAATGTAAAAAACACTATACTGTAAACACAGAAAATCATGGCAATTGTGCATTCGTGGGCTCATGGATCCCACCTTCTGTTGGCCTCATTGACATCGCAAACAATGTCTTCTCCCACTAGGCACTGGGGAAAATATCCCCTTGCATGTGGAATCATCCATGGATTGCTGTCACCTGAATGTCTCCAACAGTTCCATTTCCTGCAGAAGAGTCATGCGGCGTGTGGGTGGACTCTCTGCTCAGCTTCCCTCACAGTCAGGCCATGGTTGATGACATGGTCCACCAAAGTTGCTCTTATATCATCAGAAATAGGGGTCCGTGCATGGCCTCTTCGACCTCCTCCTCTTCATCTTCCTCTTCCTCTTCCTCCTCCTGCTCTTCCTCTTCCTCTTCCTCCTCCTGCTCTTCCTCTTCCTCTTCCTCTTCCTCTTCCTCCTCCTCTTCCTCTTCCTCTTGCTCTCCCTCCATCCATGCTTGCAAAGTTCTTGAAATGGCTAAACTGAGGGCTTTTTGTAGCTGGCTGACAGGTGTTCAGTTTTGCAAGTAAGTGTCTTCAGTTGTGTATTTGAGTGCTAGCAATTACCCGATGTGTTTTGTATTTTGGATACATGTGTTTTCCAAACGGCACTCTGAGATTTCATTTTTGAACGAAGTGTCTTATGTATGAAATAGAGTGTAGTATGCAGGAACAAGTGTGTTGCATAAAGGAGTAAGTGTGTTGCAGAATTGCAACTAGAGTGCAAAGCAGCGCTTTTGTTTAAGGTACATGTGTTTGAGGTATGGTAACAAAAGCTTCAAGTTGTGTTACTTTAGTCTAAGCATGGGTCTATAGTGTTCAAGCAATGAACTGCAATATTCCACAATAGGTAATCCACAGAGAGAAGGCAGAACAACACCTAGACATTCATAATAACTATTAGAACACAAGAGACAGGAACTACTACAGGGCCCAGACACTATTTAACTGAATAGAGATGACATCACTGAATTCAATGATGAACTGCCTTTAACTATCATTTTGCATTATTGACACACTGTTTTCCTAATGAATGTTGTTCAGTTGCTTTGACGCAATGTATTTTGTTTAAAGCGCTATATAAATAAAGGTGACTTGTCTTGACTAAAGAAAATCTAGAAATAATGTTCAGATTTTTAAAGATGGTTAAGATTATGTTTATTAACGTCTACACCTACCACAACCCTAAACCCACCCTTACAGTAATGCAGATACATTAAATATCGTTGTTAAGCATGAGAAAAAGGATGTGATATTGATGTGCGCATACGTAGTAAACCCGGGTAGGAAAATCTGATGGGTAGAAAACAATTTCAGGACATCAGCATAAATGTGATTGATTCGCTTCGCTCCTGTTTTAATGTCAGTAAGTCATGCCAGCTAGCTTGTGATGGGACAGTTTTCCTGCAGCATGTGCACAAGCTGCTGATCTCTATCACCACCCACTCTGTGTCTTTCTCTCATTCTTGCTTTACAGTTATATAAAAGGTAATAATATTTTTG
Organism: Carassius auratus; assembly: GCF_003368295.1. NCBI lineage: Eukaryota > Metazoa > Chordata > Actinopteri > Cypriniformes > Cyprinidae > Carassius > Carassius auratus. The sequence goes on along the minus strand of NC_039278.1, from coordinate 3,078,650 downwards.
TAATATTTATTTTATCCAAATTAGCTTACTAGAATCCCCCATCATGCAGACACTCACTATTTTTAATCTCTCTCTCTCTCTCTCTCTCACTCACTCACACACACACACACACACACGTTTGTTTTTGTGTAAAGTGTGTTCATCCCATAGGTGTAATGGTTTTTATACTGTAGAAACTGTATATTCTATCGCCCTACACCTAACCCTACACCTAACCCTAACCCTCACAGGAAACTTTGTGCATTTTTACTTTCTCAAAAAAACTCATTCTGTATGATTTATAAGTGTTTTGAGAAATGGGGACATGGGTTATGTCCTCATAAGTCACTCTCTCCTTGTAATACCTGTGTCATACCCATGTCATTATACAGAGTTGTGTCCTGATATGTCACAAAAACATGCCCACACACACACACACACACACACACACACACACACACACACACACACACACACACACACACACACACGCCACTTGTGGTTTAAAGAATTAGGCCAAACCCCAGAAATTCCACTCCAATTCTATATAAATAAATAAAGAGGCACAATGTGGAGTTTGTGCTTTCACAACCTCAGTCCTGCAGTAACCTCAGCATTTGGCCTTCCTCTGCCTTGCTCTTAAAAGAAGAAAAATGTGCCATTTGTTTCAACATTTTTTCATAGCACATTCAGTATTTCTGAGACCAGAAGTTCCACTAGATTCCCAACCTCATGTGCAGATGTGTGTGTGTGTGTGTGTGTGTGTGTGTGAGAGAGAGAGAGAGAGTGATAAAGGACGTTTTTTTTTTTTTTGTATGACAGATGCAATCCATTTTGTGCATGTTATGCACATGCTACTATTTGAGTGAGAATGTGAGACTTAAATGTCAGTGATAAGTTGTCCATACTTCCCATAGTATTCAATAATACCATTAAAGAGAGAGAGAGAGACATTTTCCTGTCACACTTATTGACTAATGATGACGTTAAATTAATATATCATATTTGTCCTTTGGGGGCAGTAGAGCTACAGAGGAAGTGTCTTATATTTTAAAGGAATAGTTGAACCAAAATGAAATTTGCTGAATATTGGCTCACTGTGAGGCCACTAAAAATGTAAATGAGTTTATTTTCTCACCTTGAGAGATTTGGAGAAATTCATTTTATCATTAGCTCAGCAATGGATCCTCTCCAGTGAATGGGTGCCGTCAGAATGAGAGTCCAAACAGCTGATCAAAACATTGTAATAATGCACAAGCAATCCACACACCACTCCAGATCATCAGTTCAAAAGTGGAAAAACTTCATGCGTGTAAGAAACAAATCCATCACTGAAAGGTAATAAAAACATCATCAAAACATCATCAAAGTAGTCCATGAGCAGCATCATGAACGCGTTCACAACAGACCCAGAAGAGAAGACAATGCTGAATAAAGTTGTAATTTTAGTTATTTTTGGACCAAAATGTATTTTCGATGCTTCAAAAAATTCTTACTGACCCTCTGATGTCCCATGGACTACTTTGATGATGTTTTTCTTACCTTTCTGGACATGGACAGTTGACCGTACACACAGCTTCAATGGAGGGACTGAGAGCTCTCGGACTAAATCTAAAATATCTTAAACTGTGTTCTGAAGATAAATGGAGGTCTCACGGGTTTGGAACGACATGAGGGTGAGTCATTAATGACATAATTTAGATTTTTGGGTGAATTAACCCTTTAACAATAAACCATTGCTTCTGAATAAAATAGAATAAAACTGTGCAAAGTTTACTAGATTTTTCTCAGTATTCGTCTTACATTTCAGGAAAAAGTAAAGTGGTCTTTAATGTACAGTTAATAGAGTTGCTGTATAATATTTCAGCACTGATGTCATGAGCTGGCAGATATAGTTGAGCATTAAGGTGTCCTTAAGCAAAAACACTTCACTTCAGCGGCTTCCAGACCTACATATTGATTCTCAACCACAGATCTTAACACTTCAGAGTATCCACCATAAGATCCCAAATCATGAAAATAGTTTTGTTTGTACAAATTAATCTATTTAGATTGATTCAGTGATATTTAACTATTTTGTATAAAATCAGCTAATTTAGATGCTACTATTTTAAGATCCATGTTATGTATATCAGTACTGCATGCTTGCAAAGAGTTTGATCATTATTCTCGTCTGCATTGTATACTTTCATAGGTTTCTTGCTCTTATTTCAAGATTAAAATACTCTCTTGTGTACGATTGACTGATCAGCTGTTTAAAGAAGCAGACCGTCCACCCGTCTCTCTTTCTGTGTTTCCACTCATAGAAGAAAGGATAGATTGAGGGACGGATAGATGTTATCTTTTATTAAATGGAGATAATGGAGCATCTGTGTATAATCACACAGGGTAGTTTCAGCTCTGTTGACACAAAACTTTTACTTTTGTTACTTTCTATCACTCGGAAAAAAACAAAATAATAGTTCAGAGATGCGTCTTTCACTCTTTTCTGGCTATAAATGGACAATTGTGTTTATATGCATTCTTCAGAGTGTGTTGTGAATTGTGAATTGTAATTGTAATTTCTTGGTGTGTGAGTGTGCGTGCATGTGTGTGTGTGTGTGTGTGTGTGTGTGTGTGTGCGTGCATGTGCATGTGTGTGTGTGTACACTTCAGATTATTCCAGGAGGTGGTGACTGACATGTGGTCTGTTTGATACAGTGGATGTGCATGTCTGAACACGACCGGCATCGAGAACAAACCCTGAACCACACCAGTGCACAAAACATGAACAAACTCAAAGCACACTTTACTGGTCAAATCTTATATTCTAATATGCTGATTTGCTGCTCAAGAAAATTTTCTATGAATAATGCTGAAAACTGTTTTTGCCGACTAAAAGTGACAGTGAAGGCATTTCTGAATGGTCATGTGACACTGACAACTGAAGTAGTGATGCTGAAAATACAGATTTGCATCAAAAGAATAATGTACTTTATAAAATATGTTCAAATAGAAAACAGCTAACTTAGTTTGTAATAACATTTCACTATTTTTTCTTTAAAATATTAATAATAAGTATTAATAATAATAATAAATTAAGAATGTCATAAGAAAATAACAAAATCTATTAATTCCAGTTATGTTATTCATAAAATCAAGTAATTCTGAAATGTACTTACATAGAGCTGCCATCTCTTTGGGAAGGTCCGCCCCAAAACGTCCAAATAGGCTGCCATTGGCCAGAAGATTGAAGGGGGAGTGATTTCGCATTGAATTGAAGGCAAATGGGAAGAACCCTGTCATATGACTCACAGACCTCTCCCTATTGGTTGCCATTTTGATGAGAGCGGTCCTCCAGTGATCAAAGATTGTCCTATGTTCCTTTCGTTGAGACGGTGAATTACCACTTCTCTATCTATCTTCACTTCACACGTTTTATACAAATAATTCTCTTACTAAGCTCTTTGAAATAATTGTAAATCCATCATAAACATTGCACTGATCTGGAAGGAAGATGATCTCAGCAAGTGATCCAGAATTGATGCTCAATAATCCAACAGATGCCTGCAGAAAAACACAAGAGAGAGAGAGAGAGAGAGAGAGAGAGAGAGAGAAAACAGCATTTAAAACATAAACTGACCCATATGCACTATTATTCGTCTCATTTTTTATTTAGCTGACGCTTTTATCCAAAGCGACTTACAATTGCAACCTATATGAAACAATATGAAACCTATATGCAGTTTTTATGCACGTATATGTACATATAATATAGGAAAACCGACAATTTTATATGTGTCACATATAACTTATATAAAAACCTATAAAAAAACATATATGTTTATATAAGTTATTTCTACGTGGGTGTGTCACGTCACTTAATCAAACTGATGTAACACCATTTGCTTTGGTGAGAACCATTGTAAAATAAATTGAGAGCCAACAAACAGATGAAATGTGGGGGAGAAAAAGAGTGAGTCTCTTGCTGGGGCATTCATTTGAACGGCCTCCAAGCCATGAAGTGATTCCAGGCGATGCCATATGATTTAAATCAGAGACACAGCTCAATAAAGCTGCCTCTGTTCTGCTGCCACATGCCCAGGGTGGAGGGCACCCAGCGCTCACTTACCCCCTCCTTCTGCCTCCATCAGGACTTGATGGAAAGTTCCAGAGCACAAACCCATAAACGGTGAAGCTGACTTTCCATATCTTCATACAGATTACCAATACACATTTTCTTAACCGACACACGTGACATATCTAGCTGTTAATATTTTAAATGTATTATAATCAGGAGTTTCCATTGATTTTATTTTTTTCTTTTGGCAGGTCCAATACCTGGTACCTTTTTGAAATGTATATTTGAATTAAGACATGATTTATTGTGTTCACTCATTTTAACCTACTTCTAAGTAGACTATTCTCTCTTCTGTGTCTTTGTGCCTGTCTCTCTCTTGTAATTGCAGTCTGTTGCTCTGTCAGTCTGTGTTCATTTGGTGCAGGGCTGCAGTAAACTGTTCCACATGTGAGGCCTGTGCAGAACGGCCGTGTTCAGAAAGCATCGACACTTGATCCTGCTCTGACCAAACACACACAAACACAGAACTACATTCAAACACACCTCACCATCCCCTGTACTCTACTGAATGACTTGTACATGACCGCCCGTTTTTAATCTATTAAAGCCCCAAAATTTCCCAAAACTGAATTTCTTCATCCCTCCCTCTTTGACTTGCTGTCCTTTGAAAATCTCCCTTCTTGACATGTTTTCGTCTTCAACGGTTTCATTATCTCATTCAAGATGACAGTTTCCAAGATATTTTCTACAAAGTGATGAGAAGAACAAGAATAAAAAAAGAACAGGATGAAAGAAAACAATAAGGATGTGTTTTAAGAAAAGAAAAGAAAAGAAAAGGAAATAAAGTTATAAGACTTTGCAGTAAAGAGTGTTGTGTGTAAACTGTATTAAGGATATAGAAAATCAAACAGAATCATAATTGAGTAAAAAATTATCAAAATGAGAACAAAAGAGGAAACAAAAGAGGAAAAAGCAAAGGCAGGAATGAAACATTCCTCTCTTGTGCAGTAGTTGCTCAATAATTGGATACACATTGGGCATAAGGAGAAGTCTGGTGTGTGTGTGTGTGTGTGTGTGTGTGTGTGTGTTAGGGGTGAATGAGGCCTTGCAGTATATAAAATGCAATGGTTTTATTTCACCCAGTAAAATGGTGAAATAACAAGCTGCTATACAGGAGAACTGCCTTTACGAGTTAATGACTTGTGAGTAAAGTGTACCCAGCACTCCCCAAGAGTGTGCCATATATTAAATGTATTTATGTGTTCCTGTAGCTCAATTGGTAGAGCATTGTGTTATCAAGCGAAAGGTTGGGGGTTTGAGTCCCCGGGAACACATGATAAGTAAAACTTGATAGCCTGAATGCATCTACTAAATAATTTTAATAAGCGTCTACTAAATCATTTTAATTTAATTTAATTATGTATGTATGTATGTATGTACAGTATTGTTCAAAATAATAGCAGTACAATGTGACTAACCAGAATAATCAAGGTTTTTAGTATATTTTTTATTGCTACGTGGCAAACAAGTTACCAGTAGGTTCAGTAGATTCTCAGAAAACAAACAAGACCCAGCATTCATGATATGAACGCTCTTAAGGCTGTGCAATTGGGCAATTAGTTGAAAGGGGTGTGTTCAAAAAAATAGCAGTGTCTACCTTTGACTGTACAAACTCAAAACTATTTTGTACAAACATTTTTTTTTTCTGAGATTTAGCAATCCTGTGAATCACTAAACTAATATTTAGTTGTATGACCACAGTTTTTTAAAACTGCTTGACATCTGTGTGGCATGGAGTCAACCAACTTGTGGCACCTCTCAGCTGTTATTCCACTCCATGATTCTTTAACAACATTCCACAATTCATTCACATTTCTTGGTTTTGCTTCAGAAACAGCATTTTTGATATCACCCCACAAGTTCTCAATTGGATTAAGGTCTGGAGATTGGGCTGGCCACTCCATAACATTAATTTTGTTGGTTTGGAACCAAGACTTTGCCCGTTTACTAGTGTGTTTTGGGTCATTGTCTTGTTGAAACAACCATTTCAAGGGCATGTCCTCTTCAGCATAGGGCAACATGACCTCTTCAAGTATTTTAACATATGCAAACTGATCCATGATCCCTGGTATGCGATAAATAGGCCCAACACCATAGTAGGAGAAACATGCCCATATCATGATGCTTGCACCTCCATGCTTCACTGTCTTCACTGTGTACTGTGGCTTGAATTCAGAGTTTGAGGGTCGTCTCACAAACTGCCTGTGGCCCTTGGACCCAAAAAGAACAATTTTACTCTCATCAGTCCACAAAATGTTCCTCCATTTCTCTTTAGGCCAGTTGATGTGTTCTTTGGCAAATTGTAACCTCTTCTGCACATGCCTTTTTTTTAACAGAGGGACTTTGCGGGGGATTCTTGAAAATAGATTAGCTTCACACAGACGTCTTCTAACTGTCACAGTACTTACAGGTAACTCCAGACTGTCTTTGATCATCCTGGAGGTGATCATTGGCTGAGCCTTTGCCATTCTGGTTATTCTTCTATCCATTTTGATGGTTGTCTTCCATTTTCTTCCACGTCTCTCTGGTTTTGCTCTCCATTTTAAGGCATTGGAGATCATTTTAGCTGAACAGCCTATCATTTTTTGCACCTCTTTATAGGTTTTCCCCTCTCTAATCAACTTTTTAATCAAAGTACGCTGTTCTTCTGAACAATGTCTTGAACGACCCATTTTCCTCAGCTTTCAAATGCATGTTCAACAAGTGTTGGCTTCATCCTTAAATAGGGGCCACCTGATTCACACCTTTTTCTTCACAAAATTGATGACCTCAGTGATTGAATGCCACACTGCTATTTTTTTGAACACACCCCTTTCAACTAATTCAACTAATTGCCCAATTGCACAGCCTTAAGAGCGTGCATATCATGAATGCTGGGTCTCGTTTGTTTTCTGACAATCTACTGAACCTACTGGTAACTTGTTTGCCACGTAGCAATAAAAAAATATACGAAAAACCTTGATTATTCTGGTTAGTCACATTGTACTGCTATTATTTTGAACAATACTGTATACATTTATTTATTTATTCAAGCAGCATTTCAAGACATTACTTTTATGATATGACATGACATGACATGAAATTTATTTTTCATTTAATGCACACACATGTTGGGACTTTTGTTGATTTTATATTACTAGTCACATTTGTTATATCTTAACTGTAGCCAACCTCTAAAATTAATTAGGTTTGTAAAAAACATGTTTAGCCCTTATATTAAGCCATTTTTACTCACCCTCACTCTTGGAGCAGATTTGGAGAAATAAAGCATTCCATCTCATTCTCACGAATGGATCATCTGCAATGAATGGGTGCCGTCAGAATCCTAACAGCTGATAAAAACATCAGAATAATCAAATTAATGCAATGAAAAATATGTCTAAAATAATCCATAATAATGCTTCCTCCAGTTAAAGTCCAGCCAGATATTTGCACATTTCTCTCCTAATTGAGAATAGATGAGATGAATTCTTTTTATTATGAATTATGGACTCATGAAGTTAAAATGTCTCAATGATAGATGTTTTTTTTTTATTTTTTTATGAATTTTGATGGACTGGAGGGGTGTGGATTATTGTGATGTTTTTATCAGATATTTGGACATTATGACGGCACCCATTAACAGCAGAGCATCCATTCGTGAGAAAGTGATGCAATGCTAAATTTCTCCAAATTAATAAATGTTTTAATGTCCATTACTCATGCTTGGCTTCTAGTTTCTATGTTTCTTCCATCTAACCCATGTCCCTGCCCTCCAGATGGACACATGCTGCAGGGCTGTAGGGTCTGCTCCCTCCTGTGGCCCTCCGCAGGGTGCACACCGTTACACTGTCAACAAAAGCGCCTGTGTGTGCCCTGCCTCAATGCTGCCTTTACAGGACGGGCCGCCTGGCAGGGTTCGCCTGGTCTGGGTCTGCTCTCATTTACCAGCGTGAACAAAGGGGGGGAGGGAGGGGGTACAAAGAAAGGAGGTAATGAGCTAATTCCCACAAAGTTTCTATGATGCAATATTGGGAAACAAAAATCTCAGGTGGGTAACACAAAGACGGGATAAACACAGTCAAATCCAATAAATGTTCCTTAACATTAGGAATATAAGATGTCCACCTCAGTATAACAATACTATGCAGGTCCTATGCAGCACACAGAGCTGTGTGAAACCTGATCTGTTGTAAATGTTGGCATGAGAAATGCCTGTGATGTTCATTTAGATAGAAGATTCTTTGGATAGAAGTATATACTGTAGATGACCAATTGCACGTGTGATGTCCAATGAACTCAACATGACTTTTTATATAATTCATACAAACTATAATTTGTATTTTTTTTTTTTGCAAATGCATGTGGTAACTTCAGTGGCACAGAAATTACACACTTCAGATTTAAGTCTACTATTTTTTAATTTATTTTATTTAAGACATTTTGGCCACAATTAGTGTGTAATGAGAGAGTGGGGAGAAAATGTTAATAGTTTTCCTGGCCAACAAAACACACAATCTGCTATAGACTCATAAACCCATAAAGTGCATGTGTTAATTTAACTTTTGTGGGATATTTTCAGAAAGGAGCCAATATTATGACATTACAACACAATATATGTAACACCCTGGCACAGAATGGCATGAGTTCATCAAAGTAAACTTCTCACATGGAAATATGTTCTGTATTCATGAAATGCTCTCTTTGGATTTGAACAGTGCTGCTTGGGCACAACACCTCAACACTACATGAGTTGTTCATGTTAAACAAGGTCTTTATGTCTCTTTGAATGTAGATTTTTAAAAGCTCTGCCTCTGCACCTGGTCACAGCCATGTGTGACACAAGCTGACTTTGCTCCAGGTTCGAGAGAGCTCGTCTTTGATGCGTGCTAATGAATCGGGTTTGGCACCTTCAGCCAGAGCCCTGCAGTTCCCCAAAGAAACGAAAGGCTGCCACAAACGTCTGGAAAAACATGAACTAAGAGGGAATAATTACATTGCTGAAATATGAGCCATAAATCAAGGTGCCTTGAGGGAGGTTGTGAACTTCAAACCAAAGGAGGTGGTGTATTAAAACACAGACAAGTAAGGCAGGGATTTTCACATACAGCCTTTGGGCTCGCCAAATACAGATGGCCATTATTGAACACAAGCGTGCATCAAAACTGAGAATCAGATTCACATATTTCACAAAATCAGCATGTTTAAATGTCCATGCACACACAGGTGTGAGACAGCTCATGAATGTTCACACAAGTGCATGCACATTTTCGGCTCTATTAACAGCATTTGTATGCTTTAAAGCTTTACATTTTTCACTTACCACTCCATAGCAAAAACGTACAGATGCAGTACAGAGTGTAGTCACTGTTACAATAACTTCAATTTATGAATGTCACTATGTCGTTGACTGTGTAGTAAAAAGTGGTCAGAATATGCATACATTTTCTTAATGGCCTCAGTATTGTATACAGTTATTTGACACTAGTACAGAGCTCTTTTTATAAGTCCTGGCACAGTGAACAGAGTCATCAAAATCAGTCCACCCAAATATGTCACTATTTACTCACCGTCATGTTGTTAAAATTCTTCAAAAAGCATGTTTGCCTTTCCAGTGAAAGTTAATGGGGTCCAAATTAATGGGGATGGAATGGTTTCTTTTGCTTTAAATGAAGAAATGATATCATACAGGTTTGGAACGTCATGATGGTGAGTAAATGGACCTGAATGCAATACATAAAAAGTATGTAAATGCAAGTGCTTCTAGCTCTATCACAAGAGATGCTACAATACAGTAGGTGTCTTCTTCATTCAGCTTCTCATTGCAGAGCAACAGCTTGAAGAGAATCTCTCTGAGCAACTTAGATACATGGTTGATGTTTTTATATAGCTAACTAGGCAGCACTTAATTTTACAGTCCTGTTCCATTTGTAAAATCTACATACTTATTATAGTAATTACAGTAACTACTAACCCTGAACCGCATCTAAACCTAACCTTAACCCATGTGTTTATCTTATATTATCCAGTATTTTCTTAGGCTAAGTACATTATGAGTTCATGTAAGTGCATTCTGTTCTAATTTTTGTTTGCTTAAAAAAGATAATTGTCAGCTTCATCTATCGCTTGACAGACATTAGAGAGTTAATTCTGTGTGCTGTGTGTGAAAGAAAATGCCCCCCCCCCCCCCCCCCCCCCCCCGCCCCCAACACACAAACACACAATTCATCATCAGTCAACTAGACTTGATCATTCTAATTCTGCTGTAATTCCTTAGTTGGGGACAGCCCTAGATTTTTGTTACTATTTGTAAATGCACATAAAGGTACTCTGTACTATTGCATCTGTTCTTCCATAAAAAGTCTCTGACCTGACACTGCAGCACAAACAATTCTGATAATTCTCAGTTTAGAGAAAAAAAAATGTTCAAAATAATCTCCAATTCGAAAACTAGTGAAATTGCTTGTATCATACCAAGTTCTGTCACAATAACAACTCCTTTATATATGAAACACACAATGGTGCCGTTGCGTGGACCAGATTCTGTGGGTTGACCCCAGCATTTAAAAGGTCATGGCTGTAGTCACTTTTTAGTGCCTGAAGCAATGAGTGTGGGTCAGAGGTCACATCTAATTGAGATTGTGGCCAGGTACTAACACACACTCAACACACAGTGAGCTAAATTACATCTTTGTCTACTTCTGTGGATCATGTTTTAGTTAGATGCATTAAGCTCCTGCTCTTTTATTAAAAGGTTGAATTGCTCTACAGAAAAAGAACCTTGAATTTTCAGTCCTGAGTATTCAGAGATATTTAAAATATACTCTAAAAATGAGAACATCCGGACTCTTTTACCTCCTAAGCATGTCATCTGTTATGTCTCAACCCAACACATTTCTCTAATAAACCACATGTAAACTGTTTTTAAAATTCCAAATGATTCGAGTCACTCCCTTTGATCTTTTTGGCATCTCCACCAACTGTGAACTTTTCTTTATTTCTCACCATCTTTCTCACAAATAATCAATCTAAATGCACTGCGGATGTGGCAGCAGTAAAGTATTAACGTGGGCCCGCAACAGTCTTCCAGCGCATGAACACTTCTGCACAACCTCTGCATGAATTATGTAGGTCCTCTCCGTGATTTATATAATCTGCAGTGAACTTCACTATTGTTTTACTTGCTCAGTGTCAGGTGGTACAGAATTTGCTGTGTGAAACAAACAGACTTCAGACGTTAACTCACTCTGATAAAACATAATTATTAGTTACTTACTATTATTATTATTCTATAAAAGTGAAATGTGTTCTTTTTACTTTTTATGGGTTGGGGGGTATGTTAAGGTTGTATTATTACTTTTTATTTTTTTATATAAAACATTGGATGCCTATGCTGCTGATTTAGATAACTAATTAAATGTGTATCTTACGTGACATGGACTGAACTAAAGGAAAGGGGTTGATGGAAGCAGCTCAGACTTGAAAGACAAGCAGAGACAGTAAGAAGTCAAGAGACAGACAGCATTCTCTGCCTGAAGGTACTGTCATTCACAAAATTCTGAGAACAATAAGAACCGGAGGGAGGTGCAGTTAAAACTCTAAATAGAGTGCTCTCTCACTTTCTCTCTCTTTCAGGCACACAAGATACATGACACGGTGCAAATAGGAGCAATGCGTTTAAAGTGCAGCTAGACTAGACAAACAATGCCAGCCTGACAGGTGAGACGAGCACAGCTCAAGACATCGTGCTGACAGATTGCCTGATGAGCTGTAAATCACACATGCATGCTTGTGTACCTCATGAATACACTTAGTTTACAAACTAGTTTAAGGCGTTTTTCAGTATAAATGATCTCCATAGAGCAAACAATTGCTCTGTCCATCATAATTGATGGTGTTTATTTATGAATATGAATGCATTCAATCTCAGCTCAGCCATATGATAATGGTTTCAGGTAATGACTTTCTAATTTTTATTCAGAATGTAAAAGAAATATGTTTAAGAAACATAGTCACACCCTTAATGACGCATAAAGTTCTAAATGAGTCTCCATAAACCAAGTGCATACACACACCCGGGGACCAGTACACAAGCAAACCTCTCTCTCTGAAATATCAATACTTTATTTGACCTTGGTAACCATTAGTGGCTGCATAATCACCATAGTATCTACAATTATTGTTATTACACTGTAAAACGAAAAAAAATAAAAAAATTGTTAAGCTCCTGTTGAGTCTTTTTACTGTGTTTTTTAGTGTACCTATGAATTTTAACACATGACATGCACATACCTGATTTTATATATGTCATATTTGATAATTGACGTATTATGAGATGTGTAATTTTATATAAGACATATTTCAGTTTTCGGTGAACAAAGGTTTTGTTCAGTTAGTTTTGAGCTGGTCTTAATATAAACATGTCTGAAGAGTCCCTCACTCAACTCCTGAAAGTATGTGTTAGCCAAATAAATGCTGACAAAAACCCACGAAATCCAGCATAGTTTAAGCTACGGCAGCACACAGCGCAGCAGGCCGGGGCAAGAACAAGTCTGAGAGCTTAAACCTACTTCATGCTTTTAGGGATCATCAAATATGTGGGCGGCACATGAAATTACAGTGTTCATTCCACATTCTTAAAAATTAAATGTATTAGGATGTTCAGTTCTTCAGATCAGTGTTTGCTCTGTATTCTTTACAGCAACAGTAAAGATGATGATCTAAAGAATAAGTGGAACATACAGTACAAAGTTCTCTGAAGTAAAAACCTAGCTGCAATTGGATCTACAGTAATTGCTATTTTAATTTTTAAGAGCCTAGAGGAAAACTTGAATGGTTAGAGGTTGCTTTTTCAAATCCTGGGAAACTAGAAAGATAGCAAATATGTATTGTCTCATATTCATTCAAATTCCTTAGAAAAAAATAAAAATAGATGCAAAAATCTGACAGACAGATGCAAGATTCTCTGTGTGAACTTCATTTATCCCGCTGTATAGGAGAACCAATTTAAAATGATCTCAATTCTGGTCTTTCCATTGGGAGGTCATCTGAATAAATGGGCATGGAGTAGCTCTTTCCTGGTCTCCCTGAACAAACACACAATATATATTTCCAGTAAGGAAGCAAGAACAATCTTGCTTCCTTACCAACACAAACATTTAATCTCTCACAATATTTAAAACAGCTGATTTTAATATGTCCATTGTATTTGGATAATTACCGTTTAAAATGTTCACATAACCTTCAAAAAGGCTATTGACCAGGTCTCACCTGTCCACTTGTGATATTAACACATCTAATCATCTAAATAAACAAATAAATAACAACCCTATTGAGTTTACTCTTTTGCTGCTGTTGTGTTTGAAAAGGTCATCAAGCAAAGCATGTTTTCTAACTGCAACTACCCAGAAGGATTATGCATGAATCTGTCTGAGCATGTGAGAGTATGATTAGGAATATTGCGTCACTACGGCTACAGTCAAATCAAAACACGACATTTATCAGAAGTCTATTGTTCTGCAGTGGATATAGTCAATGTTTGTGAAGATTAAAGGTATAGTTCCCACAAAAATACAAATTTGATGTTTACTGCTAATCCCCAACAAGGCATCCAAGATGTAGGTGACTTTGTTTCTTCAGTAGAACACAAACAGAGATTTTTACCTCATACCGTTGCAGTCTGTCAGTCATATAATGGAAGTGGATGGGAATCACGGCTTTGAGAGTCAAAAAAACGTACACAAACAAAACCAAATTAAACTCTGCGGCTTGTGACGATACATTGATGTGTAAAAACGTGAAATGATTGGTCTGTGCAAGAAACTAAACAGTATTTATATAGTTTTTCAACTCTGATTCGGCGCAATGTCCAAACTGTCCTGAGCATGTTTTTCTTAACAGAAGGCACCTGATGCGTCTTCTTCTTCTTCTTGCTTTATGTGAGATTGCACGCTTATAAGTGAATTACATCTATCTCTCAAATGACCATTAACACTCCTAATTGAGTTTGTAGATGTGTCAATCATCCATTTGTGAGATAGGTGGTGGTAATGCACTTATAAGTGTGCAATCCACCATAAAGCATGGAGAATAAGAAGACAGATCAGGTGCAGAATGTTGAGAAAAACGCACTCAGGGCGCCCTCAGGACAGTTTAGACATTGTGGTGAATCAGAGGTAAAAAAATATCTCCATTTGTGTTCTAATGAAGAAACAAAGTCACCTACATCTTGGATGCCCTGGGGTTAAGCAGATAAACATCACATTTTAATTTTTGGGTGAACTATTCCTTTAAGAAGAGACAAACTCTTGATTTGATAAGGCTCAAATCAACAGATGACAGTTCTGACCAGATTAAACAAAGTATTTTACACTAGCAACAAATCTCCATGTCTTCAGATTTATTTTCTGACCAGATCTTCTGAAATCCATCCTCAGAACTTGCTCAGTGATACACCATGCAAACAAGTCATATCATCATGACATGGCAAACACACTGTAGAAGGGTATGTATAGTTCTGAGAACTTCAGCAGTCTGTCATTTCCTAGCAGCAGGTTGAAGCCGTTTCTGTTGATTTCATCAATGTCTGAACTTGATGATCTTGATAAGAAGTATTCTGCTGAAGGCCACCAGCACACTTAACTGACATGTAACTGCCAATTTAGCCACACTTAATGACAGATATGTCTCACACACATACACACTCACGCACAGACGCACAACCTAGGCAAATTCATGCAAATGGTCAATGCAAAAAAAAATAAAAATTAATGACTCTTTCTCTTTCATTTCATTTCTACTCTAATCTTGTCTTAAATTCAAACTAATCAACAGAAACTCCAGACTATTACACATACAAACTATACGCAGGAATTTCCTGTACAACACACATTTATTCTTGCTCTAACATGTCTTTCTCTGTCTCTTTCGTTTTTATGAGAAGGACTCTATACTGTTGGGCAAAAGCTATAAATGAAAATAAAACTCTTTTGAAACTTTCTAAACTTATTTCTTTGTCGTCTGTTAAAGCATGGTGGAGATCAGACTTACCTGATTTGATGGATTCTGCTGAGGTCTGCCTTGAAGGCTTGAACCGAGCATATGAGAGCAGCACAGTTGACTTGTATAAGTCAAATGTGTCTCTCTGTGTGACTAAAGAAGTCTGTTGCATTCCGCATTTTCTCTTTCAACACACCCCCCCCCCCTCTCCACCACCACCACTACTCACTCTACCTCCTCATTCGCTCTCTGGCATTTGTGCCCTCCCTCTTTCAATCAAACTTTCTCTGCCATGCATGTCTTCTTTACAGCTGTTGAGCGTACAGTAAAACGCTCCCTGTATTTCTCTCAGAAATCACTGTACTCTTTGATTCATAAATACAGCTTTGGTCATGTGATGTGATAATTCAAATATACATGGCTTTTTTTAGAAACCACAGAATGCCTTTAGGGATGGAAAATCAGGGCCAGAAAGCTTAAGTTTCTCTCTTTTTATGCCCCCTCCACTGGATCTTCTAAACGTTTTCTTGTATAGCATCTATCCAGCCCCCCTCAGTTACCACCCGCCTTCTTCTGGGTGTCAGTTTCTACATCTTATTATCCTTCCATCTCCTTCCACATTTACTAGTCAAACTCCTTGCTCTTATTTTTTTTCTTTCCCCCATAATTATTTTCCCTGTCTGTTCTCATGCCATTATGGTTCCTTTTGTCTATTGTCTTCCTAAAGGTCAGTTATTTTATTCATTCCATGTTTACTACTAGATACTGTAGCTATTGTATCCACCAACACCCCCCACCCCCTCAGTCTTAAAAATAAAGGCTCAAAATAAGGGGTTCTTTTGACTATAATTCTTTTTAGTTTTAGTCAAGTTTTAGTCATCTGATTTGTTTTAATTTTAGTCTTATTTTAGTCGACTAAAATTGCTTGGTATTTTAGTCGACTAAAATTGCTTGGTATTTTAGTCGACTAAAATAAGACTAAAATCAATAACAGATTTACTAGACAATTTTTTACAGCTGGTATAGGAAACAAACTTAACCAAAATATATAAAACACAAATTCAACTTTATTTCAACACAACTGTGTCTTTATTTCGATTCAAAAGCTTTTATGCAGCAACAAACACTGTCATGATAATGTAAACAATAACTAGCTGCCAATTGACCATCAATAAAAAAAAAAAAAAAAGTTAGGTCCAGGACCTTAAAGCTTACAGCTGAGCTGAACAATAAGTGCATTCATTTAAAGTAAATATTTAATAAGTTGGGTGGATAAAAAAAGTAACAAGATTTTATAAGGTATTCATTTGTCTAGCAATATTGTATGTTTTAAATACTACAATATTGCTAGATTAGTATGTATAATGATAGGATTTGAACATTCACGTTTCACATGACTAATATAGAAATATTTGTGATATTGTCAACAAGTAGAACATTATAAAATATAATAAACATTATTATTAATCAAATGTATGTATCATAATATTACGTATTAGTATTGTGCTCTCATCTAACTTGAAGAAGGGGCTATTTTACAGTACTTTTCAGTTCGTAATATTTAATGCTACAACATCTACGCACTGCAGTCTTCCAATTTTGCTTAGCTCAATAAACAAAAGAACATCGTTGTGAAATAATATTTGAGAAAATGTCCGGGTGGCTCGTCTGTAAATGTCTTTTCAAATTGGTTGTGTTCTTGCCACGAATGAGCGCTCCGCGTGCTTTACACTTTGTTTTGTTTTGATCGTCGTCAAACGTGAAGTGAGCTGTGGACATTTTGTCGCTCTTTTAGACATCACCTCTTCGAATGCCGTCTTCCCAGGAGCTCATTTAAAAACTGAAAACCTTCGCTTCACGTCTCAATAAGTCAGGCTCGGATTGGTTCTCTTCTCTCATGCAGTCTCGCCTGTTCCATTTTGCCGGTTCTTTTGTTCATTCCTCGCATCTCTCCCGTCTGCTGATTTGATTTTCGTCACAGTCTATTTTCGTCTCGCCCTTTATTAGTTGACGATAATGTCAATCAATTAAGTCATAGTTTTAGTCTCCATCAGTGCCTTCTTTTTTAGTTTTCGTTTCGTTTTCGTCCGCAAAAATATATTCGTGACGAAAATAATGACGAAAATATTTAGTCAATGAAATTAACACTGCCGCACATGACATGCAAGAAAAATTAAATAAATGATGCGCATGATTTACTAATTCGTTCCCTCAAATTTACTAAAACGTGCACATGATTACTATTGCGTTCCCTCGATTTACTATTGTGTTCCCTCGATTTGCTAAATTGTGCGCACAATTTAGCAAATCGAGTGAACGCAATAGTAAATCGAGGGAACACTGTTGAGGGAACAAATTAGTAAATTGTGCACACGATTTGGCCTTATATTTTTTACTGCGTGTCATGTGCACAGAACGTTTTAATAATATACATTTTCTATGACTTCAGAGAACATCTCCTGGTTACACATGTAACCATGGTTTCCAGAGGGAAAGAGATGCTGCGCCAAAACACTATGGGAACGCCATTCGCATGACCATGCTCTGAATAACGTGTGTAATCAGTCCAACGGATGGGCAAGATGTCACAGGTGGCTTGACGTAGTGACCAAGACGCTTAAAAGCACATGCAGTGGATTCAGCGGCAGCTTCTGGGAAATTAAGTAAGCATGCAGCATCTTGTTCCCTCTGGGAACCATTATTATATTCGTACCCTGGAGACGTTGCCTTCAGGAACTTGAGCTGCATCAAAACGTTATGGTAAAGAGTATGACCACGCCGCTAGACTGCCTAGTGTGGAAGTGTGGAAGAGCATAACTAAGGCAAGAGAAATGAGCCAGGAGTGGCACAGAATGCAGGTAGGTACCTGACAAGTAGGCGGGGACATCCCTCACAAAGTCCAGGAAGTCTTTAGCAGGAATGAGCCTTGACCCCCAAATGTGAGGGGAGATCAGAGGACATGAGGCTATATAATAGCATCCTGATCCACTGCTTAGCATAAGCTTCTCTGGCCAGACGCCTCAGCCTCAGTGCACCACAGAGGGAACGTGTAACCAGGGGGTGTCTGCTCACTGACTGGCCACAGAGAGGGGTGTGGTAGGCCGAAAAGGCCGCCATGTAAACTTTCATGGTGGAGTGGATCAACCCTGAAGAGAATCAGGCCTGCAGGAACTCCAGTACTGTGCCATCTGGGCAGTTAACTGGGTCAAGCTGGCAGTCTCTGCACCAAGAAGTGAAAGGTTCCATTTCAAGGCATACAGTTTTCTCGTACAGGGAGCTCTGGATTGGAGGATGATCTCAACAACCTTGGTTTAGAGACCGGAAGTTATGAGTTTGGTAAGAGTTGCTTCCCCTCAGAGGCCACACCCACAGCTTTGGGCGGGGGTGAAGGATTGTACCTTCTCCCTGTGAGAGGAGATCCCTCCTGACAGGAATTTCCCATGGAGAGCCATCAAGGAGAAAAATCAGGTCTGAGAACCATACTCTGCCCAGTAAGAATGGGGCTACTAGCAAGTAGATAGAATCTGTCTCAGTGTACTGTCTCCAGAACTCCCAGGAGCACAGAGAATCGAAGGAACGGTCAACATCTACAGGCAGTTAATGTGCCATGTGAGATGGTGACCAGTCCACAGACCACGGGCCGAGCAGCCACTCATGACCACTTCCCAACCAGTGAGCTACGCCTCCGTCACTAGCATTACATAGTGACAAGGAGCTCCCAGCACTGGGCCCTGAGACAACAACCAAGGTTTCCTCCACATGTTTAAGGCATGAAGGCAGTGACCTTGAGCATACAGAACAGAGAACCCCGTGGTCTTGAGCCACCACTGTAGGGGTCTCATGTACAGCAGGCCAAAAGGTATCACCTAGGAGCTGCCATTAGTTGCCATTAGAACCAGCAGTTTCTAAAACTGCTTGACAGTGAGTGACCGGCTTTCTCTCACTCACGCAACTGCGGTGAGGATCGACTCGATCTGAGGAGACAGACATGCTTGCATCATGGTCGAAGACCACACCACACCCAGATAAGTGGTTCTTTTTTCTGGAGAAAGCACACTTTTATTGGCATTAAGTCTTAACCCCAGCTCTTTCATGTGAGTGAGAACGAAAGGGTATGCTGATGCTCTGGAGTCAGAGAGAAGCCATAGGAGCATCCACACACCACATGAAAGTGTGGGGTGATATTGCAAGGCCGAATAAAAAAGCCACCAAAAGCAAACTTCAGAAACGTACATCCTTCTTTGAAACAATTAAGAAATGAAGAACCTGGACTCTCTGTCAAGATGAGTGACCATCTCAATGGCCTCCTTACTCAAGAGAGTGTTTACTTCTTGTTCGATTACCAGAGCCTGCTCGGGCCCACCAGAGTGGAAATTACCCCGTTGAAATGAGTCATTTTTTACAGTGTGCAGGACCCATTGAGACACTTTTGACAGAAGTTTCCAAGCCGCTAAAAAGGTCTACTAAGGAATCTCGAGACTGACCTCTAGTGTATTCAGAGCGGCTAGGTTTTTGCCATGAATAGAACTCAGTCTTTCGAGACTGGCCTCTGATGCACTTAGAGTGGCTGGGTCAGTGCCCTGAAGTTGCAGCTCAACAGGGAACATCCATCTAGCTATTCTAGAAACGTCCAAAGAAGTAGCGAGTTTCTATGTACCTTTACGTTTCCGGGCAATGACTGAGAGAAGCGCTTACCGGAGACTGCTGCATCCTAAAGTCTCCAACCCGTCCACTAGATAATGTGCAATCTTTGCGATCTCAATTGCCATCTTGCCTCAGCAGGAGCAGGACCAAAACCACATGATCACAGGCATGGACACACTCCTTGGAGCATGCCTGGCGAGAGGGGAGCATTTTGCACCGGGAAAGCCCCCTCAAGAGCTGACTGACTGCATGAGCTCCTCTCCCCAGAAAAGATGCTCATTTTAATATTAGATATAATATGCTTGTGCAACTAGTGCTTGTGCAACTGGGGAGCTCATCAACGCCCTCCACATCATCCTCCTCAGAAGACCTCTTTTCGGGGGCGCTGGAACTGGTGGGTGAGGAAGAAGATAGTGGTCACGTTGAACGTTTAGACGCAGCTCAAGTTCCTGAAAGGGATCTGGAATATAACACTGTTGTAAGGATAATTTTTATAATACTTTTATGATGTTTTGCATCCTTTTTGAACTATATGGAAAATTTACAGAGAAGGTATACCAGAACAGTTCTTCAACAATTCTCCTGTAGTGTTTCACAGTTTTTGGAATGAAGGTAAATAAAGGAATTTATTTTGGGCAGAACAATTTCTTTAATCCTTGCTCTTGCATTTCACTGATGTTTAAAAAAAAATATTGAGTCCTAAATCAGCAATAAGAGGTATTAAACATGCAATCACATGCACAAACGCACATAAATATTACCTTTATGTTATCACTCATTCACACAGGGAGGGTGCACTGTGGGAATATCTCAATCAATGCAGGGTTTGCAACGTGAATGTTTCCAGATTAAATATGATGTAGTTTTTGATTGGCAGTGGCCAGATTATATAGGGTAACTGTATTTATTTGTTTACAAATTGTAATTTGGCATAATGAATATATCGCAAATGAAATGCATTTCAGATCTTCAAGAGCTCTTCAAGAGTGTCTTTACATTTTAGCTTATCAGAAGGATGGCTCTTGGTGCCAGCCCTTCAGGGCACTTTTTGACTTCATCTTTTGATTTTGGGAGACTAATCCTTAGAGGTGGAAAGTAACTAATTACAAATACTTTTGTTACAGTACTTGAGTACTTTTTTTTCTACTTTCTTTAGTACAATAAAATTGTGGTTCTTTTACTTAAGTAGAATAAAACTAAAGTATTCAACTTCGCTACATTTCTTTTTCACCAAAAGCACAAAGTACAAAAATAAATAAATAAATGGAAAAAGGCGCTGATGGAGAAACAGAGTACAGTAGGATAAATACATTGTTGTTAGCATAATCTGATAGGTAGCAATATTTGTCAGAACACTGGCGTTTGACAGGGACTTTTAAAAACTTCTGGGCCGGAGCCCTTCGCTTCAGCCAATAACAGACAGGTCTGACTCTTTCAATCAAAATTCTAACTGTGCTTTGCTTTGACTGTCAATCACCTGCGTTGTCGTTTTGAAATTAGCATCATTAGCGTTTCAGTATTTTATTGAATGTGAGCTATTTTCTGATTTCAAATCGTAATTTTGTCATACCATCGATATTACACAGCAGTATAAGTAAATAGAAACTCGGATGATAGAAAGACACCATTATTACATGGATGTAGCAAGAAAATATAAGTGTCTAAAATACACTCACATAGTTGATTGGTAAAGATCGCCCTTGCAGTTAAACTAAATGTACAAAGCTAAAATAAACTCAACATTATCAACAACATTGAAATAAGAGCATATGCATTTTATGTGCATCTGGCTGATAGATCAACTATGATTTATCTGACAATTAAAGGCATTGAAAATCCATTTAAAATTGTGTACTTTGGATGTGTGTGCGCATGATTTATTCATATCCAAAAGGAAACGATGTGAACATGCAGTGCATGTTTCATTCATACTCGAAGTTGGAGGGTGCTCTGGTGCAGAAAGTCCAAAATGGCCAAGAAGAAGTAATAATTTATGACCTGCAGGAAATCCCTAATATGGACAAAGGCATCCCTTGCTGTAGCTAAAAATAATAATAATAACAATAATAATAAAAAACAATTACAAGTAATTTCAAAATCAAAATCAAAGTTTTCTACCGAATGTGTCTGCAGTCCACCTATGTTATTAGTACAAACTACATTTACTACTTCATTGTAAATTTTAACCATTCAAGTCAAGAATTACTCACGGGCTGTTTTCACTGCTGCACACACATCCTTTTGTAAGTGTTCAGTAGCATGTTGATTTTCATTCATAGTATTCAACTAACTATGAAATATTTTTGTGAATTGTGAATGATGTCTAAGATTTTTTATTCTTTATTTAGTAATTTATTTAGTAAAGTTTATTTAGTAAACTTTAGTAATTGACAAATTGTTTCAATTTCAATTCAAGTTTAAAACCATTTCTTTTTTTTTAACCCCCCACTTAAACTTCTTTGCTTTTGCCCTTCTTAAAAACAAACAACCACATAATTTTATACAGGAATGTAGTTGTAAAACAATTACTCCTGGCAACGAGGATAGGTAGTACGCTTGCTTAACATAGCGGGAAACATAACAGTTTATGAGAAAAATATCATGTTTTGTTCCAAAACCCCTTTATAACATCAGTCTTGTTAGCAGTTAGCTTCTGTGGTTCCATGTTGCTACTTACTATAATTATATAGCGTGATACAAGCTGACAATTAGTGTTGCATTGCAGTTGTGTTTATTGTCTTCCATGTTTCATCAGTCAAAGTATCTCTACATCTACATGTTATTCAGCTGTAGTGATATCTGATGCATTTGTCCATAAGGGATTTTCTGTAAAACAGACATTAAAGTACATGTGTGTTAGGGTTAACCCTGCTCCATAAGTTTCACATGGTCTCATTTTGGGTAAAAATATAAACTAGTACTTTGTAACGAAGTAATTTGAGAAGTTTTTCAGCAAACTTTTTTTTTAACTTTTACTTGAGTCATATTATTTTTCAGTACTTTTACTTGTACTCAGGTTAATTATTCCTTAAGTAGCAACATTTTTACTTATGTCCAATTCTTAGCACTCTTTCCACCACTGCTAATGACAAAACTCTATGGAAGATTAGCTCTTAATTTCTGATCATTAGAACATTGCTTCAGGAATCAACACACAGGGAGGTCAAGTTTTATTGTAATTCAGCACATAGTGTTGTCATATAAATAGATACCAATAAATAATAAAAAAATATCAATGAGAAATAAAATCATAAGAAACAAACTACACCATTTGTGTTGCAGGCAGCCATCTCTCCTGTGCGTTTCAGCACGCTAAAAGAGCTTTTTCCCTAAAATATTTCCCTAAGACTTCTTTGTCTTTTTAAAGCATGATCATGTGTTCTCTGTGTGACGGTCGGCCCGTGTTAATTGAATGCTTTAAACTGTAAATGTGATTTCAAATTATGCTGCACTTTATGCATTCACCCACGGTCATTTATGTAATTTTTACTGTGTGCTTTATGAAAAATGGGTGTTACCTTGACTTTATTTGAAAAATATGATTCCCAATGCACACAAACTTCCCAGAATACGGAGTGCCCGGTTGGTTACAGTGGTTACTTCCTTTTTAATTATATTTTTTATTAAATATTTATTTATTTGTGAAAAACACTTTGTCATCTAAAGTATAAGTATATTTATTTTACACATTTTTTAATCCATTGTCAAATTATAAAAGATTTCTTAAAACATTAAACATTAAATAAGAGTAAAACAATACACACATATTGGGCTTTACATCCACTATCGGCCCCCTGCTTTCCAAGATATTGCCATTGGCATCGGCTGTCAAAAAACAATATAGGTCAACCAATAATTTGAACCCTCATTCCATGAAGGAGGGAACAGAGACAACACCACAGCTTCTGTACCACTATTGAGCAGCCGGGTCACCAGCTCGGCTCATCAGTGAAAACCTAAATATATGCACTGCACCTGCTGCCTACTTATACTCATCGGCAGCTGGATGCAATAATCGCATGCCAATGTGCATTGGATCTTTTAGTTTATACTCAAAGTGGATTGGTCTCTCTAAGTGAGATACCAATCCGTCAGTCATCCGAAGTGATGTCTCTGTTCCCTCCTTCAGGGAACAAGGGATACAATAGTAAAACCGAGACATTCTCTCCCCACTGCTCTTTTCCCTGTACACCAACAACTGCACCTATATATACCACTTTGTTTAGCTCCTGAAGATCTCAGACAACACTACAGTCATCTGTCTTATCCAGGACGATGATGAATCTGCTTACAGAAAAGAGGTTGAGGATCTGGCTGTCTGGTGCAGTCTTAAAAACCTGGAGCTGAACATGCTCAAAACAGTGGAGATGATAGTGGACTTCAGGAGAAACCCCCCACTCTCCATCATGGACAGCACTGTGACTGCAGTGGAGTCATTCAGATTCCTGGGAACCAGCATCTCTCAGGACCTGAAGAAGGAAAATAGTGCAACATTTTTAATATATTTATTCTATATATTGCAGAGTATGATGGCTGTAATATATTGAACCACTTTATATAATAACCATTAAGGCCACTATGAAGCCATTAAAGCATAATTGAAACAAGAAAAAAAAATATGTAGTTAAGGGAGTAACTTCACAATTACAGGCCAACACATAAAATTCATATAAAAAATAGCTTCTTATTGCATTCAACAGTAGTATTTATACTTTGCATGTGAAGTTGTTTTTAATCTAAAATTTTACTTACTATGTAATAGACCAGCATATTTAATTATATAAATACTTCTGTTTTGGAAGACCTTTACATAACAGTTCTCTTAAGCTAAAGACTCTGAGGTTCTCCTATTTGTCTCCTGTGATTGGGGCGGGGTCGAGTGACGTGGGAACGAGGAGTGAGGCCTGTGGAATGATTGGGAAATCAGCGACACCTGCGACCCACCGCCGGTCTCGAGTCCCACGTAGGAGATGGAAGGATATAAAACTGGAGTGATGACAGTGAAGGACGAGAGAGGACCAGGCCTGGGCTTTAGTTTATGTTTTGCTTTTTATAAGCAGTGTCGTCGAACACAGAGGTGAGAGATGTCTCCAATAGACTCAGCTAACAATTCTTTGACAGCAGTGTGTGACCGCGAGCCCGCTAAGCACACGGACCTCACGGACCCACACAGCACTGCGCACCGAAGGAGGAAGAGAGGCTGGGGCCTTTGCCCGAGAACAGCAAGAGGACGACCGCCTCAAACACTGCTGGGCCCAAGTGAGGGTCGCCGATGGGAAGGACCTCCAACCGGCACCCCACCCAACACCTCACTTCGTGGTCAAAAACGGCCTGCTGTACTGTGTTGCCCAGCGGAGGGGGGAGGAGAAAACTTTATTGGTGGTCCCACAGACCAAGACAGGAGCAGTCATGGAACTGGCACATGCCCATCCCATGGCCGGCCACCAGGGGGCCCAAAACACAATCCAACGCATACGCAACCGTTTTCATTGGCCGGGCCTGGAGGCCAAGATGAAACATTTCTGTCAGGCCTGTCCCACCTGTCAGCGGACGTCTCCACGCACCCCTCCCCCCAGCCCGTTGATTCCACTGCCCATCATTGAGGTGCCCTTCGAGCGGATCGGAATGGACCTAGTAGGGCCACAGCCAAAGTCCACCCAGGGACACAAACACATCCTGGTCATCCTGGACTACGCTACCCTGAGGCCATCCCACTCTGCAAAGCCACTGCGAAAGCCATTGCTCAGGAGCTCTTCCTGTTGAGTAGTCGGGTCGGCCTACCATCCCAGATACTGACTGACCAGGGCACCCCCTTCATATCCTGGGTGATGGCTTACCTCTGCAAGCTCCGCACCACCTGGGATAAGATGCTGCCCTATGTCCTATTCGGCATCCGGGAGGTACCCCAGGCGTCCACCGGGTTCACCCCCTTTGAGCTCCTTTTCGGCCGACAATCCCGCGACCTGCTTGATGTCACCAGAGAAGCCCAAGAGGTATTGCAAGTGACGTCACATGTAGTGGAGAGTGCAAGTGGCGATTGCAAGTGACATTGTAATTTAATTTAATTTTTCTTGTCTTCACCACCTGGCTACTGTTGTAAAATGTTGAGAGATTCAAACAAAAAGTTATCAATAAATATAACAAAATAAAAAAAAATAAAGACTGCAAGTGATATCACTAGCGGAAGTGCAAGTTTCTGAGAGTGCAAGTCTGAGAATGCAAGTCTTAGAGTGCCAGTGCAAGTCCGCAGCCAGACCCTTCTCGACAAGCCTGGGAACAGCTCCATCATCAAGGAGGAGAGGTAGGGGGGCTTCAGCTACACCAGGTTCTGTGGAGGGAGAAACAGAAAGATGATAAGGTTTGAGGAGTGAGACATTGAAAGTGGGGTGATCTGCTCGGTGATGGTGAACAGGCCAATGAACCTGGGACTTAGTTTGCGGCATGGTAGGCGCAGGCGGATGTCACGGGTTGACAGCCAGACCTTTTGTCCAGGTTGGTCATTCTGCACCTACGTAGGGCCCGTTGCAGTTGGTGGTGGGCCACGTCCCAGACCCTCTCACTCTCTTGGAACCAGTAGTTGATCGATGGAACGTCCGGGGGTTCTCCTGACCATGGGAAGAGCCGTGGTTGGTAGCAGAGCACGCACTGGAATGGAGTGAGTCTGGTGTTAGACTGTCATATGGAGTTCTGTGCGTACTCGGCCCACCCTAGGAACTGGTTCCAAGAGTCCTGGTGGCCATCTCAATCTCCTGTATCTTCCTCTCCGTCTGCCCATTGGACTGGGGATGGTAACCAGAGGAGAGGCTGACGGCCACACCTAGGAGTGAGTGGAAGGCCCTCCAAACCCGGGAGATAAACTGGGGGCTTCTGTCAGAGACGATGTCTTCAGGAATGCCAAAGTATCTAAAGACATGGTTGAAAATTAACTCGGTCATTTCCATGGCTGTGGGTAGATCATTCAAGGGAAGAAGACAACATGATTTATAGAACCGGTCAACTATAAAAAGGATATATATGTTGTTATCAGAGGAAGGCAGATCCGTGATGAAGTCCACCCCTAGTTGTGACCACTGGCGGTTCGGGATGGGCAGAGGGAGGAGCTTGCCTGATGGCAGGTGGCGTGGACTCTTGGAGATGGCACAGTCTTTACATCCGTGCACGTACCTTCTGATGTCCGATGCCATATTGGGCCACCAGAAGCATTCCCTCAGCAGCAAGAGGGTTTCGTTGACCAGTGCCAAGAGAAGTATGTGCAGAGTGGATGAGTGGAGTGTGCCGTATCCCGGGGATGTATTGCCATCCTGGGGTGCAACCCAGCGGAGTGTTGGTGGAGGGATTGGAGGAGGGCAGGGTTTCGGTTGACCAGGTGATAGGACTGACAATTACCTTCTCAGGAAGTATTGTTTTGGGTTCTTCCAGGCTTTCCTCAGGGGCGTGACACCGGGATAGGGCGTTGGCCTTGATGTTTTTGGCCCCTGGGCGATATGAAATGGAGAAGTTGAAGCGGATGAAGAATAGCTCCCAGCAGGCCTGCCTTGGATTTAGCCTTTTAGCCATGCGTAGATACTCAAGATTTTTATGGTCCGTGAGAACCAGAAAAGGGTGTTTGGCTTCCTCCAGCCAATGCCTCCACTCCTCTAGAGCCAATTTGATGGCCAGTAGCTCTCGGTTACCTGATGTCATAGTTGACCTCCGCAGGGTTGAGCTTCCGAGAAAAGAAGGCACATGGATGGAGGTGCGAAGAAGGGCCAATTGGGGTCAGGATGTACCAGGAGTGGAGCAGTAGTGAAAGCCTCTTTGAGAGAGTTGAAAGCCTCAGTGATGGCAGGGGTCCAGGACAGAGAATTGGGCTTTTTTTGGTGAGTGGGTTGGTGATGGAGATGTAGTCTTGGACGAAACGACGGTAGAAATGAGCAAAGCAGAGGAATCGTTGGAGTGGACCAGTTCCTGACAGTGTCCACCTTCCCCTTATCCATCCAGATGCCACTGCTGTCGATGTTATACCCAAGGAACTGCACTGAGGGCTGAAGGAAGGAACATTTCTTGGCTTTGAGGTACAGGTGGAAGGCCCTCAGGTGTTGCAGGACCTCCGCAACGTGGCAATGATGTTTCGCTAAGCTCCGGGAGTAAATGAGGATGTCATCAATGTAGACGAGGACGAACTTGTGGAGGAACTCCTGGAGCCCCTCATAAACAAAATCCTGGAATACAGAGGGGGCATTGTCTAGTCCATACGGCATCACCAGGTATTCATAGTGGCCAGTAGGGGTGATAAAACCTGTGTTCCACTCGTCCCCCTCATGTATCCGGATGAGGTTGTAAGCGCTGCGGAGGTCTTGGTGAATACTGTGGCACCACGGAGATGTTCCAGGGCAGCTGGGACGAGAGGAAGAGGATAGCGGAATTTTACTGTGTTGTTGTTAAGGGCATGGTACCTCTGTCCTTCTTTTCCACGAGGAAAAAGCTTGAGGCAGCAGCGGAGGTAGATGGACGGATGTAACCTTGCGCCAGCTCCTCCTTGATGTAGTCCTCTATGGCCTTCTCTTCCGGGATGGAAAGGGGATAGATCATTCCTTTAGGCACTGGATCACCCGGAAGCAGATCGATGGCACAAACCCATGGCCGGTGTGGAGGCAGCTTGGAGGCCCGTTTGGGGCAGAAAACGTCACTGAATGGGGCATAACAGGTTGGAATGGTAATAGATTGTTTTTCTACAGGGCTCTCGATGGATGTGGTACAGACGGGTAGAGGTTCTGGGGAGAGTTCTGTAATACAGCCCTGGAAACAGGATTCGCCCCACTTCAGGACTTCGCCTGTCTTCCACGAGATAACTGGATTATGCTGCTCCAACCACGGGCGCCCTAGGATGACATCAGTGGTGGATTCCTCCAGAACCAGCAGATGGATCTCCTCCTTATGAAGTAGCCCAGTTTGGAGGGTTATTGGACCAACACTGTGATGAATACATCTTCGACTCAATGGTTATTGTATGGACCTGGTAGGCTGACGGCGTTGCCATGGTAGTGAGGTTGAGCTGATGGCAGAGGGCACCGGAGATAAAGTTGCCGGCTGACCCAGAATCAAGGAGGGCGGAAACTGGAAGAGAGATGTCAGTGGCAGTAAGTGTCACTATAGTGATGAGTGGTTTAGTTTGATACTTTACCCTTTAAGACTAGATACTTAGCAGAAACTGTGTGTTTTATAAACAGCCGTTTCATCTTTTGAGCAGAAGAATGTCAGTGACAGTGACTGAAAATGTGCATCTAGAGTTCTTAAGAGACAGTTTGATTATTTTGGATTCTTCTTGAATCTTTATGGTTTAAAACATCCATTCAAGAAAAAACTGATTTAAACAGGTAGTGTTCTGTGTTCCTCAAATCGGTGACACTGTCACTACAAATTGGTAAATACATTTACATTAACCCTGAGCTTATTAATGTACAGTGTGAATCATAAGTGAATGAATACCCAGAATTAATATATATATATATATATATATATATAGATTAATTAAGGGTATTCATTTGCTGATGATTCACATTGTCAAATACTTGTTATTAGGTTATTACTATTTCTCCTTCATTTTACATTGTAACTTTATAACTGTTTTGCAGGTTTGAAAGAAAAATAAATGAATCCCCAGATTTCCAAAGTGGTCTCAAACCTTTGGACCCCACTAAATCATGACAGAAGCTTTCCTGTACACATCAGCATAATTAATTAACCAGTATTCTTGTGGTATATATATGGCATATAAGAATATATCCAGTGCATACAGATCAGTTAAATAAATATATGAGGGCATAAGAACAAAGTAAGGAAAAGAACAGAGTACGGTTCAGTGAGTTTTTAGAGAACATAAAATGGGGCCCTGTTTGGAAGCAAGTGGAGGAGAAACCGCAGAATGGAGTGAGCCTCAGGCTGAAGGAAGAAAAGAGAAGTGTGTGTGTGTGTGTGTGTGTGTGTGAGAGAGAGAGAGAGAGAGATAGAGAGAGAGAGAGTAGGCTTTAATCAACACCAAGTTGTCTGCAATGAGATCATGACACAGTCCACACAGATTGATGTCAGGTGAAGTTGTTTGTGTGCATGTCTGTCTGTCTCGATTTAGACATCAACATAATTTTACACAAATGCACACACACACACACACACACACACACACCAACCACAACTCAAGCAGACACAAATAAGTTAAGCAGAAAGTAAACACTTAAGTGTCATACTCAAAAGTCCAAAAAACATCCACACTTGGGGGCAAACACACAAAGAACACACTGTACTGCGTGTAAAGTGACCTGGCAAGAACAAGAGGAGAAAATGAGATAGAAATGGAAAGAGAGAAAGAGAGAGAGTCTTTTGGGTTATAAAGTTAAGCTCACATCCTAACCAATGAAAGAGTGCATTCATTTTGCAGACGCCCAAATGTGAAGTCATTTATACATTTCCACTGCCATGGAAACACACACAAACCATTTAATTGCTTCATGCATGTTGACAAAAGGCCATGTGTATAGAAGCAGATTAGTCTCAAAAATAATTCACGCAAAAAGCACGATCCACATATGCGTAGACAATTTCACATGCATGAAACCTAATTCACGTACACACAAAAACAATTCACAAGCGCAAAAAAAAATTATATATTTATAAAATACATTTCACAAATGCAAAAAACTATTTGTAGATATAAAACTGTGCACAAAAACCTTTGAATGTTTAAAGGGGGGGTGAAATGCTCGTTTTCACTCAATATCCTGTTAATCTTTTTTTTTTTTATTTAAATTTTTTTTTTTTAAGCTGTACATGTGGAAAGTGCAGTTTGATGACAACATCGCATGTTGTTTACTTGATGTGCGCCGATAGCTAAGTTAACAACACAGAGATATTTGAAGCAGTTTTACTCACCACATGCGGTTCCAACACATGATCGCGACCCTTTTTCGTTGGGACTGCATTATCCTTAAGAAATAAACGATGTTCAAATCCGGCGTAAAACTGGGCATTGTTTGTAAAACAAGCATCTTCGAAATGCATGGAACAAACAAAAACACTTGCACAACTCCGTTGATGCTCTGTAAAAATAAACTCCATCCACTGGTCCCATAATGCTGTTTTTTTTTTTTTGGTAGTCTGTGCAGGGTTGTCTTGCCCTGGCAACCAAAAACACACTTCTTTTGTGACAATTCGGTCTCTTGCTCTGATCAGTGAATGTCTCGTCTCATCTCTTCCGGCAGAAGTGCCCTTAGGACCCATATAAGGAAATTCCGCTCCATCTAACGTCACACAGAGCCATACTCAAAAAAAACTTTCCGAAACTTGTGACAAACCGGAAGAGTTATTTTTGGAAACGAAAAATTTTTGATACTTTGTCCATGTTTAGCATGGAAATCCAACTCTTTAACAGTGTAAAAAACTCGGCATGCATGAAATAGCATTTCACCCCCCCCCTTTAAAATGTACAAGTGTCTGAATGTACAAATCGTCATTTACAACGAATCCACTCGGATCTGTGTGTGTGTGTTTTTGAGACTTTCCTTTTATTTCATAAAAGTCTGAGTTTACACATTTTATCATTTACACTTTCAACCAAGACAGTTTTTCTAGTTAGAAAACTAGTTAGAAAAAAATACAGTTGTAACAGGACAGTTACAGTAATTATAAATTAAACTGCAATCAGGATGGTAAAAAGAAAGACCTGTAAAGACAAAAGTAACATTTTGAGAGTTGTGAAATTATAATTCTAAATAATCTTGTTTTATAAATTGATGTCTGTTAGGTCAGTGTGTACTTTCTTACAGTAATACATTTAAAACATGTAGCCTAGTCATTGTTAACCACTATGTTGAAGCAATGTAGTTCGATCAAGATAAATAACATCAGATATTTAGAAACGTTGTTTAATTTGTAAATATATTGTCTGTCGCGCTAACCCGGTGAAGGTATGGCGTCTTCCGTGTACACTTCTGTAGTTGTGGTTCATCATGTCATTTTCTTTCTCCTGCATGCCGCCTTCCCTGTGCGCAATCTGTATGCCGGCCCGCACGTGACTGTGCGTGCTCTGGTGCTGGCTCAACCAGGTGATTTTAATTGGGGAAATTAGAAGCTCGCGCCTGGTTTAGTGTTTCAAATATGCGCATTAGTCATTTGATTGGGGTACAACGGGAAGAGCGGTCGGCAGAGGCGCAAATTCATTCACTGTGAGGAACTGGGACTTTTTTTTCTTTTGATTAAGACTGGCTATCGGTAAGCTCACATGGACTCTTGTTTCACAGATTCTCGTTTGAATCCTTTGTCTGTTCATCTTTTTGGTATTTAATGTGGTAAATGTGTTAATGTTACAAGTGAAGTTTGAAAGCAATTAATACTGCATGGTTTAAAAAAGAGAAACTGTTAACTAAGACTAAATGCTTAGATTGGTATAGTGTTGCTTGTAAAATGCAAAGTAAAAGACCAAGCTGTGTTGCCTGTAAATGCATTTGACCTTTCCTGTGTTAGGAAAAATACCTGATTCTTTAAAATGTTTGTTTTCTTTTATGTATTTAAAGGTTTTTCACCTGTTACATCTGATCCTACTACATCAACTGATCAAAATAAATATCCTTCTGAGTGAAATCCCAAGTCTGGTCCTTTTCAAGTGTGGGCACCTCACAGTTAAAAGACACTTGACATTGTCTGTACTAGAGGTCTTCACGGGTCCAAAAATTCTTGCCGAACCCGACAGAGACCCGTAATGTACTACACCGAACCGACCCGGACCCGTCTATTATTTAGAAAGCTAGACCCGGACACGTGTAGATCCGAGACCCGACCCGGACCCGACCCGGACCCGTATATTACTTGAAATCTGGACCTGAACCCGCCGGGAAGACACAGACCCGACTGGACCCGACGTTGACATATTCCACCTTAAATTGCTATTACAAGTCAATAAACCTGTTGCGAAGAATACAGCTTTTTGTCTTACCTAATTTAAAGAGCTGTGGTCTCTCTTCCTTGTACCTGACTGCCTGATGCATTACAATCCTCCGTCAAGAAAGTTATTCATGTTATTCCTCTTGTTATTCCAAGTCCAAGCTGAATCCACTCATTATTTAAGCTTCAAAAGTCCACTTGATGTCACGGTGACGGATGACAAATGCTATTGTGCACATGTACATTCTGACTCGAGTTAATTTGCATAATAACTTACACTGTTTGCCTTTTGAACTATAATAACGATCGCTCGTGCAATGCCATGGCCGCTGACATTATTTATTTACTATCATCTGATCTCTGTCTGTGCTCTCTGCTCTGCATCGAGTCTGAATCTGAACCACTAAAACTTTAAGATTAAACGGTTCATTTATAATATTATAAAAATGGGAGAAAATGTAAAACGCGGTTTGGCGGTCGAAGTGTCCCTCACTGCTTGCCATAGAAACATGACTGCACATGCGTGCTAGCTTTATCAACCTAAAATGCCTTAACGCAATTTGAGCGTAATAGAAAACATTCACGTGACAGTTCACCTCAGATTGTGTTGCTGATTTGAAATATATTAAACATGAGTGTGTCAAGTCTGCAAGCATTACCGTGTGTGCACTTGTATTAACTCTTGAGTCTGCGAGCGAGAGAGAGAGAGAGATCACTTTTTTTGGCTCACTCTTTTCTTTTCCTAATTTTACAAGTTGCAAGTTACAAAAAACACAAGCAGTCTTTGATAACGGCCGGATGTTCTCCGAGTCCGAGGACTCCGATCGGCGATCACACGGGTATTACACACAATGTTAAACAGACCCGGAACCCGAGGTAATAGATTCGGACCCGACCCGGACCCGGCTGATGATTTAAAATATAGACCCGAACCCCTACAGGTCCCCGGGTCGGGTCCGGGGTCGACGGGTCTCGGGTGCACTGTGAAGACCTCTAGTCTGTACATTGAAATCCATTTTTCTCTTCTTATAATTTAGGAATATCTAAAGCAGTATATTCTTAAGCGACTTCATGATCATTTAGTGCAGGGATTCCCAAAGTGTGGTGCGCGAGAGGAAAAATCTAATGGCGGTCTTTTTTTTTTAATTGGATTTTTCCATACAATAAAAAAACATGAATCGTAAACATTTCCTTTGTAATTGCTTTTTATTTTAAATAAAAAATAATATATATAATTTATTAGTTTTTGATGGAAACGTAGAAGACAGATGCTGTCTTCAACGCACTGTTCTTCTTTTATGTACTGTAGGCTAATATCCGTGCCAACTCATTTCATTCATTCCATAGTATATATTATAAATATGCTTAACTGGCTGAAATCAGAGAAACTGTCAAGTCGGACATCTTATGATAAAGTTGTTAGTCAGGAGGAGAGTGGCCAAGAGAGAGTGAGGATTTGGTGGCAAAAGAGACGAACAGAATAGAGAAAGAAAATGAGCAAATAAAAAATCTTGAGGAAATCTCTCTCTCGCTGCAGGCTGAGCGACTTTTGCGCTACACTCGAAAAGTTCCAGATGCATCCTCTTTCATTTAATATAATGTTTGAGCCTATGCTCTTTGCAACTTAATTATTTTGTGGGTCGTGTGTAGGCTAATTTTATTGTCGCACTTGAAAAGTTTCAGATTGATCCTCGATTTTATTTATTTTATATATTTCTGAGCTTATTCTCTTTAATGATGTGGATCGTTTGTAACTTCATTGCAATTTAATTAAATGTACTGTCGTTCTAATTTCCATAACCGTTATGTTATAGTGGTTCTCAACCTTTTTTTCCACTGGGCTGCACTATGGTCCAAGTCCAAGTGCAAGCGGATTGGACAGGTTCAAGTAGCAATGGGCTTCTTCACACTGCCTCCACATGTGCAATTGTGCTTTTGAAGCCTACTGACTATGCACACCTGTCCGCGCAGTCATAAAAAATGGGAGGTACGCATTCATCCTCTCAGAGCCTCCGCACACACTCTCCCATGCCGATGATTACGCCACGCCTACCTAGCGGTCCATAACGTTCTCCCTACGGACGCGGAAAGTTTAACATAAGGCTTAAGATGCGCACGTAAGACGCGCACGGGAGCATGACTTGATGCGACATTGCAGAAAATGTGCATTCACAAATGTTGATCCAAATATGGAAAGCACATTCAAATTTAATAATATAAGGTTCTCTCCAGAGATGTTTTGCCACATGTATTCAATTAAGGATGATTGCTATGTAATATATGGTGTTCCCATTTGCCTGAACTTCTTCAAGTAAAATGCGGGGCAAACCGAAAATCCAGCACTCTCCTTCACTACTGATACTGCGAATATTATTTTTTCTACGTGTTAATTCACTGGGATTTTCACATTTCTTTTTTTTCTCCCTAAAAAACAAATTTGTCCATTATGATGCTCAATTTTATCGAACTAATGGCTGTTGATTGAATTCTTCCAAAGTGGGCGCTTGTATGTGTTCGTTAAATGATTAATGTTATGTGAGTAGGTCTGCTCATGTCTGAAAATAATATATGAAACACAAAATAATTTAACATAAAAAAACATTAGACTATAGCTTATATTTCTTAAGTAAATGTATAAATTAATGTAAAAAATAATAATAATTGTAAAACTGAAAAAAAAATTAATGAAATTAATTAAAAATTAATTAATGACGGGCCGCAGGTTGAGATGATGCTGCTGCTAGCTCCATGGTCATTTAATAGGCCTAGCCTATTGTTTCTTTTATGCGGCTGAAAATAACCATGCTTTCTGTTACTGAGCCTGTGTCACTCGTCCTCTTAAAAGTGGAAGCTTGTGCGTAGCTTTGCTGCATTATATTGAAACTTTGTTGATGTTCTTTGTCCATGACTCTTTATATGGCGATAAAAGATAGCTTTGTTGCGTTTTTTTAAGTGGGGATTGGGGGTGTGCCAACCCGGTTGGGACATAGAAGGGGGTGCACAGGAAAAAGGTTTGGGAACCGCTGCACTATAACTGTCACGATCGGTGTTACAGGAAACACAGAGAGATCCAAATGCAGGTATGAGATTTTAATAAAGGGTAACCAAATGGGTAAACAGTCCAGGCAGGGTCAAAACCAGAATATCCAAACAACATAAACAAGACACGAACACAGGGCAAGGCAAGAACTGACGGACATGAATAAACATTCAACAAGGACTCGGTAACACAGACTCAGACAGACCGGGTATAAATACACAGAAGGATAATGAGGGAACAGGAGACAGGTGGGGAACAATCAATTAACTCAAACAAGGATGAAGGTGACCAAATAAGGGAACAGGAAGTGATAAGGTGACAGACACCGTGGGAAAGGAGGACATCTAGTGGAAACCCAGGGAACACAACCCAGACACTGTGACAGTAACCCCCCTCTACGGAGCGGCTCCCAGACGCTCCACGATAAACACAAAATAGAGACCAGGAGGGAGGTGGACAGTTGGAGGCTTAGGGGGAGGGACAGAGGGCCAGAAAAGAAAAACATGGGGAAGAGGTACCAGAATGAAAACACAACACAGGGAGACCAGGAGGGAGGAGGACCGGAGGAGGTTCAGGGGGAGGGATGGAGGGCCAGACTAACAGAGGGGAACAGGGACAAGAGTGAACACACAAAACAAAAAACAAACAATAACATGAAGCCCCCCCAGGGCGGAGCAGAAGACCACCCTGTCCGTGTGGTCAGAGCGGAAGCCCCCCAGGGCGGAGCAGAAGACCACCACGTCTTCGTGGTCGATGCCAGAGTCCCCCAGGGCGGAGCGGAAGACCACCACATCCTTGATGTCGACGTCGGAGTCCCCCAGGGCGGAGCAGAAGACCACCACTGTCGTGTGTGGTCAAGGCGGAAGCCCTCCAGGGCGGATCAGACCTCCGTTCAGCTGGACCAGCGGAACGATGAAGCTCTGGTAATCCTCTGGTGTTCTTACTGGACTCCAGAAGATCGGTGCTGGCCTGACTCCTTTCGGGAAGATCATTGGTGACTGGCACTTGTTCATGAAGATTACCAGTGACTTGACTCAGTCCTTGACAATCACCGGTGACTTGACTCAGTCCTTGACCATCACCGGTGACTTGACTTGACTCTAAAAGGTCAACGGTGACCAGCCTTGTCTCTGGAAAGTCCATGGTACCTAGCCCTGACTCTGGAAGGTCAGCAGTGACTATCCCTGACTTTGGAAGGTCATCGGTGACTAGCCCTGACTTTGGAAGGCCAGCGGTGACTAGCCCTGACTCTGGAAGGTCATTGGTGACTAGTCCTGACTCTGAAAGATTATCGGTGACTAGCTCTGACTCTGAAGGGTCCACGAACACCTGACTTGACTCTGGAGAGTTCACTGTAACCTGACTCAACTCTGGAGAGTTCACTGGAACCTGACTAGACTCTGGTGAACTCTCCAGAGTCGAGTCGACCACGAGGACGTGGTGGTCTTCTGCTCCGCCCTGGGGGGCTTCCGCTCTGACCACACTGACAGGGTGGTCTTCTTGACTTGACTCTGGAGGGTCAACTGGAACCTGACTCGACTCTGGAGGGTCAACTGCAACCTGACTCGACTCTGGAGGGTCAACTGGAACCCGACTCGACTCTGGAGGGTCAACTGGAACCTGACTCGACTCTGGACTGCCTGTGGAGACGCGAGGCACCTCGGCTTCGGGCACCGCCTCTGGAACGGCCTCGGGCACCGCTTCGGTCACGGCATCGGGAGCGGCCTCGGGCACCGCCTCGGTCATGGCATTGGGCACCGCCTCGGTTACAGCATCGGGCACCGCCTCAGCTTCCGGAACAGCATCGGGCACCGCCTCGGCCTCCGGAAGAGCATCGGGCACCACCTCGGCCTCTGGAACAGCATCGAACAACGCCTTGGCATCGGGCACCGCCTAGGCCTCCGGAACAGCATCGGGCACCGCCTCGGCCTCCGGAACAGCATCGAACAACGCCTTGGCATCGGGCACCGCCTAGGCCTCCGGAACAGCATCGGGCACCGCCTCGGCCTCCGGAACAGCATCGGGCACCACCTCGGGGACGGCAGCGGCCTGCTCGGGCACCGCCTCGTGCGGCCATCTTGTGCTGTGGCTCTAAGCTGGCGGCCATCTTGTGCTGTGGCGCTGGGCTGGCGGCCATCTTGTGCTGTGGCTCTGGGCTGGCGGCCATCTTGTGCTGTGGCACCGGGCTGGCGGCCATCTGGTGCTGTGGCGCTGGGCTGGCAGCCATCTGGTGCTGTGGTGCTGGGCTGGCGGCAGTCTTGTCTGGAGACTCAGGTGTGGTGGCTGCGTCCCACTGAGCACGATGGCGCAGGTAATGGGTAAACCCCCAAAAGTCCAGGATCTCCAACCCCTTCATCTCCCATTGAGGCAAAGGGTCATCCAGGCAATCGTTAAAAAAGATCCAAATGCAGGTATGAGATTTTATTAAAGGGTAATCCAAACGGGTAAACAGTCCAGGCAGGGTCAAAACCAGAACATCCAAACAACATAAACAAGACACGAACACAGGGCAAGAACTGACGGAGATGAATAAACATTCAACAAGAACTCCATAACACAGACTCAGACAGACCGGGTATAAATACACAGAAGGAGGGAACAGGAGACAGGTGGGGAACAATCAATTACCTCAAACAAGGAGGAAGGTGACCAAATAAGGGAACAGGAAGTGATAAGGTGACAGACACCGTGGGAAAGGAGGACACCTAGTGGAAACCCAGGGAACACAACCCAGACACTGTGACAATAACATAACGGTTATGGAAATTAGAACGACAGTACATTTAATTAAATTGCAATGAAGTTACAAACGATCCACATCATTACAGAGAATAAGCTCCGAAATATATGAAATAAATAAAAATGAGGATCAATCTGAAACATTTAAAGTGCGACAATAAAATTAGCCTACACACGATCCACAACATAATTAAGTTGCAAAGAGCATAAGCTCAAACATAAAATTAAATGAAAGAGGATGCATCTGGAACTTTTCGAGTGTAGCGCAAAAGTCACTCAGCCTGCAGCGAGATAGAGATTTCCTCAAGATTTTTTATTTGCTCATTTTCTTTCTCTATTCTCTTCGTCTCTGTTGCCTCCAAATCCTCACTCTCTCTTGGCCCCTCTCCTCCGGACTAACAACTTTATCATAAAATGTCCGACTTGACAGTTTCTCTGATTTCAGCCAGTTAAGCATATTTATAATATATATTATGGAATGAATGAAATGAGTTGGCACGCATATTAGCCTGCAGTACATAAAAGAAGAACAGTGCGTTGAAGACAGCATCTGTCTTCTTCGTTTCCATCGAAAACTAATAAATTATAGTTTTTTTTTTATTTAAAATAAAAGCGATTACAAAGGAAATGTTTACTGTTCATGTTTTCTTATTGTATGGAAAAATCCCATTGAAAAAAAAAAAACAGACCGCCATTACATTTTTCCTCTCGCGCACCACACTTTGGGAATCCCTGAACTAAACGATTATGAAGTCGCTGAAGAATATACTGCTTTAGATATTCCTAAATTATAAGAAATAAAATGCATTTCAATGTACAGACAATATATTTACAAATTAAACAACGTTTCTAAATATGTGATGTTGTTTATCTTGATCGATTGGTTAATGACTAGGCTACGTGTTTTAAAATGTATTACTGTAAGAAAGTACACACTGACCTAACAGACATCAATTTATAAAACAAGATTATTTAGAATTATAATTTCACAACTCTCAAAATGTTACTTTTGTCTTTACAGGTCTTTCTTTTTACCATCCTGATTGCAGTTTAATTTATAATTACTGTAACTGTCCTGTTACAACTGTATTTTTTTCTAACTAGTTTTCTAACTAGAAAAACTGTCTTGATTGAATGTGTAAATGATAAAATGTGTAAACTTATATAATAAACTAAACTCTTACCCGTGCTTCCAGTTCTTCATTCGCCATGCTGGATTACTGATGTAAAGGCTTAATTTCCGTTCTAATTAATCCATATTGCGCAAAAGGTGCGCAGAATCGTGCTCCTTGAATGCACTCTCAGTGGATTATGATATGATTGGTTGAACGGTTAGCTCGCATCTGACTGGCTAAAGAGTACGACAGACCCACGTGGGAAGAGAGCTCTGCCAGGAAAGTCTCAAAACACACACACACAAATCCGAGTGGATTCGCAGTAAATGACGATTTGTACATTCAGACACTCATACATTTTAAACATTCAAAGGTTTTTGTGCACAGTTGTATATCTACAAATTGTTTTTTGCATTTGTGAAATGTATTTTATAAATATATCATTTTATTTTGCGCTTGTGAGTTGCTTTTTGTGAATATTTTTTTTTCACCCACGTGAATTGTTTTTGTGTGTACGTGAATTAGGTTTCATGCATGTGAAATTGTCTACGCATGTGTGAATCTTGTTTTTTGCGTGAATTATATTTGAGACTAATCTGCTTCCATACATGTGCACACACACACAGTGTGAGTAAATATATGCATGAAATGAAGTCTTAGCCCACACATACTTTCACAGACAAAAATTACATAAAAACTCTGTGATAGTGATATCAAAGGCGATTTTTCTCCTGGTAGATGAATGAAAGAATTTCATACACATCTAGGCACAGAGTATTTTGAGTGGGGATTTTTTTTATATTTATATATTTCTTTTATTTGTATTTTATTCATATTTTTATTTTGTTTTATTTTATTTATTTTTTTGCTCAGCAGCATCTGTAGTTATCACAGACTGTGATGAAGGACTTATTATTATTTTGCAGAAAACTAGTTAACTGCTGTGTGAGTGTTGAAAATGCCAGAAGAAGGTGAAAGGTTTTACAGATGGAAATTATATGAATTAAAATATGGATAAAATATATACATGAACTCTGAAGGGAACAGACTGTCTTGAGAAAAAAAT
Source organism: Carassius auratus (assembly GCF_003368295.1). Taxonomy (NCBI): domain Eukaryota; kingdom Metazoa; phylum Chordata; class Actinopteri; order Cypriniformes; family Cyprinidae; genus Carassius; species Carassius auratus. The sequence continues at coordinate 3,038,058 of NC_039278.1, read as the reverse complement.
TTATGCAATTTTCTTTTTATCTTACCTCAGTATACTGCCTTTTAAAACAGTGTTTATAAGTGCAACGCTGTTTACAGTGGTAACTGGGGAACTGTGGTTACCTGACTGTAACCCTGTTCCCTGAAAAAACATGAACAAGATGCTGCCTTTCAATAACGCATATGAGAATATTCTTTGTTCGACCGGTTGTGAAGCATGTGTGTCAAAGAAGGCAAGAATTGGCTTAAATATCCTCTGTTGATTTTGTGCACTTAAGGGTTTATAAATAGGTTATAAATAGACACACCTTCAGGTTATGCCTTTGCCTGAAGAGACATCCAGGCATGCTTACAGTGCTGCTCTGAGGCACAGCATCTCATTCCAGCTTTTTGAGAGAACAGGGTTACAGTCAAGTAACCACAGATGTTCCCAATCAAGAGCTACTCTTGATGCTGCTTTTCAATAACGCATATGAGAACAAAAATATACCAACCCCACCACACTGGAAGTGTGTGGACCCCACAAGGTTGTGTAGTGTATGCGCACAAACATGAAGAGGTCTCAGACATAATTTTGGGATGTTAACTCAAGGACATGTTTGCCTGGAATAGCATGGACTTCCAAACGCTGCAAGGGGACTCCTCTTGCTAAAGCCATAGAGGATGCAATCCCCTGGTTGAATGGGCCCTAACTCCTATGGGCGAAAACTTGACAGTATGCCTCATTTGCTAGGGCAATAGCATCCCTCATCCAATGTGACATTGTTTGTCTAATGGCAGCTGTCCCCCAGTTGCAGCCTTCTAGCGTATAAAAAGCTGCTCCCACTTACACCACTGGCTAATGCAGTGGACGTAAATCTGAAAAGCATGCACTGGACACAGTAAGTGAAGTCTTTCTTGCTCTGTGTCTGGTGGGCAACCTCAACCGCATAGCTACACAAATGACTCTTTTTTTTTTTGCAGGAACTCCAGTATTGAAACAACTTGGTAGTGAACTTTGAAAAACGCACCATCTGAGGGCATAACTTCTTCTTATGGAGGTATTTCTTTTTATTGTGGCCTAATGGTTAGAGAGTCAGACTTGTAACACAAAGGTTTCAGGTTTGAGTCTCAGCTCCAGCATGGATTGTTGGTGGAGGGAGTAAATGACCAGTGCTCTCGTCCAAACCCCCAACTCATCCACAGCAATATGGCTGCCCACTGCTCCATGTGTGTGTTCATTGTGTGTGTGTTTGTGTGTGTGTGTGTGTGTTCATTACTGTGTTTATGCACTTGGATGAGTTGAATGCAGAGCAAAAATTGCAAAAATGGGTCACCATACTTCACAACATGTCATTTCACTTCTTAGTTGGTCCCTCTTAGGGGCCATATATGGAGGTTCCAGAGCTCAGGCTGGGGATGAAATACTGTCCACTGCACCTGAGATAGGAGATCTTTCCTAGCCGGAATAACCCATGAGCCACTATGGAGGGATATTCGATCTGAGAACCACACCCTGGTCGGCCAACAGTAAGAGGACAGACCCTTGTTGATGGACCATGGCCAGGACTCCCAGGAGCAGAGTGATCGGGGGAAATGTGTAAAGACACAGTCTGGGCCACAAATAGGCCATAATGTCCAGACCCAGGTGAGCTAGAGGAGTCTGAAAGAAGTAGTGGGGACATTGTGCTGTCCACCTCGGCTTCGTAAAATCTTTCCCAAATTTTACTGATTATTTCGAGGTGGAGTTTCCATTCCCTGTTTGTCACAGATTGTCTGGACAGTAAGTCTGCTCTCACTCTCATATGCCCTGGAATTTAAATAGCCCTGAGGGACACAAGCACAGGCCGCCTTGGCGATTTATGTAAGAGACAACCACAGTGTTGTCCACTTCAAGACAATTGATGTGCCAGTTGAGAAGGTGACCTCTCCAGATCCCTTGGGTTGGATGGCCATCTAATACCACACCCCAGCCAGTGAGTGAAGTGTCAGTCGTTAACATCTTGCGACTGCAACACATGCTTGGAGTGGGACCCAAAATCAGAAACTGGGATCTGAACCATACAAAAAGTATACAAAGCCCCTGGTACGTAACCCTTATCTGTCTCTGGGGATTGGCCCTTGGATGAAATCCCTTGGCTCCAAGCTACAACTGAAACGGTCTTGTGTGCAGGAGGCCCAAATGAATCACTGTTGATGCAGCCGCCATGAGACCTAGAACCCTTTCAAAATAATGGACAGTAACTTTCTGGCCCAGCTTGCTTTTCTTTAGAGGCAGTGATCAGCAACAGGGAACAACAAAACTGTCCTGCTCCCGCAGGCAGATTATTTTAATAGCAGCTGATCTGTCTTTCATGTCATAATAGATCTGTAATGAAAGCAAGCAACAGTTGTCCACAATCAGAGTGGTGTGATTTTTGACTAGAGTGAGGAGCTGATTTTTTAAAAGCCGGAGCATCATGGTTTTCAATCGCTCCAAGAGTGCTCCACCACTGCTCCATCACTAGTACAATTCATGCCAACAGTCCATGATATAACAGCATATTTAGCAAGAATTCACATGTGTAACATATTTGATAGAGAAGGATCACTCAGATCAGAAAGAATGTTAAGATATGATGATCTCAATGGACATGAGCGGGAAGTTATAGTTCTCAAGGAATTTGTTTGTTCTTTCTAGATACTGTATATTTTCAGCTGAAAGCATGATTTGAACAAGTAATACAACACTTATTCACAAGTAATGGCTCCCTCAATAATGCATTCAAACAAATGTAATCTTACAGTGCCACTTCATCTGTATCTGATTTCGAATGAGCAGAAATCTGTAAGAAATTATAAATTTTTGGGCCCGATGCTAAACTTACTTGCCAACCCCTGCTTTAGGGTGTTCAGAATGGATTTGACATGTACTGGAGACAGCTGTGCTCGGGAGCTCGCTGTTTTGTAGTCTCTGCCATGTGTCACTATATGAGGACATGAACGCATGAACCGTCACTTCATGAGAATTTACCGTTTCATTTGAGAAAACTGTCATATCATAAACACAGACCCTCAAAGATCTTCATGGCAACCCATCAAAATAAATGTTCGGTTTAATGTAAGTAAATTGACAATATATTAAGCTACTGTTGTAGTCTACAGTAGATTTAGCTATGTCTCTATGTAGTAATAATAATAATACGTCTCTATTAATAATAATAATTATGCCTAGACGGCTGCTTGCTTTTTACTTGTATTGTTGTAAAGAGATTATCTGATTATTATATCCAGGGGCGTTGCACAAGATCCCGGGCCCTATGCATAGGCAGTCCTGATGGGCCAAATAAAAAATTTAATATATTCCAGACTTTTCAAGGGCCCTCTCTTCCTTTGGGGCCCTGGTAATCAGTACTGGTTTTACCCCCAGTCCGTCGCCCCATATATATAATTTTTTTTATATTCCTAGACTTATTTGTTGCAGTTTTTTATACAGTTATATTGTAAAACTAATATACCTTTAATGTTCTTTTTTTGCTTAAGAAAATAAATAATATTACTGTCAAATTCATGTCAGATAATAAAAATACTGTAATAATTACAGTAGTTCACCATGTAAATACATGTTTTATTAAGTGATAAGTCTGAAGCACACCATAAAATAATTCTAGCAATTTACAAAGGGCTAGTATACAGCTGTATATACAGATGTACACCAAGGTATCGGATCAGTACTCGGTATTGGCTGATACCCTGGGCCCAGGTATCGGAATCGGTATCGGGAAGAAAAAAAGGGTATCGGAACATCTCTAGTTATAATCATCAAAATTAAAAGAATTAAACATTTGAAATATATCAGTCTGTGTGTAATGAATGAATATAATATACAAGTTTCACTTTTTGAATGGAATTAGTGAAATAAATCAACTTTTTGATGATATTCTAATTATATGAGCAGCACCTGTATATACAAGGACTGCGTCCGAAATCGCATACTTAACGAGTAGGTACTACATTTCAATAAGTACTTACTTAACAGGCGCTAAAAGAGTACGTACTTTACAGCCAAATCTCGTTGAGTATGAATGAATTCCGCCATGTTTACGTTATCATGTGACCTATGACGTTATAACAAGCGCAACAACTTCAAATATATGACTGACTGCTACAGGTTTAATATTTACTACCTAAATATTTTGATGTTGATGCAATTTACTCCTTTTTGTGATCTTGTTGAATACACAAATGCCCTTTTATTGTTAATGTAGTTTAACCAATATATTTGTGTTGTTTTTGTTTTAACTCTATTGAAATGACCCACAGTTTAATCCTTGAAGATTAAACCCTTCGTAGCATCAATAACTCCACAACCCTACCTCGTACGGTTTTCCTCAGCTTTTGCAGTATTTGTAATATCTGCACAAATAAGACGTTGATCAGCTGCTTGAAGATCTCTCCTCCGGAGAAGAATGTTGATTTTACACTTGAAAAATGTAAGTATTACTACTTAAAAATTAAGATTACCTCAGAAAGCATTTCTAGCCCACCCCAACCCTTATCAACAATATTAATGATAAATGGTGACTAATAATTCTATATATTTTTTGTAAAACAAATTGTAATTCATTTTTTTTCATATCTATGCATAACTTCACACTAGACAAATGCAGGCAAGATGAATACATCTAAATATTCAGTCAAGTAATGAATTAATGTATGTGTTAATAAAACAATTAGGTTATATTTTATTTACTGACAACAACAGGAGACATGAATAAACAAGTAAAATAATAAAGAAAAGTAACCGTCACAATAAATAAACACAAGTCAACAACCGATGAAATAAAGCTTTATTCAGACATTGTTCTGTTCTTGAATGTTTACAGACGGTGAACCCACATCCGTTCATCAGGTCCCTCACTGCTGCAGTCAGACTGAATCTGATCATGATGAGAGAGGGACATCGAGTCCTTGTCTGAGTGCACAGAGAGGATGAGGAAGACCATGATGAAGACCCTGAAACACACAACCCTGAACAAGAGCAGGAGAACATGTGTGGGACGATCTGACTGCTGCTGTGTCTGCTCCAAACATCTGTGTCTGCTCACCATGAGCTTGACTACCTGTAAAACATTTACACAGAGTAAAACACTTTATATCATGTTGTCAGCATTCTATTTATTGCTGAATTTAATTTTACATTTTTACAATTGCATGTTAATTTGCTATAGCTACATTATTTCTGTGGTGTAGCGAGCTGGACTGGTCAGCAGAAGGTTTCTGGATCAATCTCCACCGGTGTGTCTTTACTCGAGGTGACTCCAAAGGGATTGAGATCCTGTAATAACTGTAATAACACTTCAGATAAAAGTGGCAAATCAATACATGTAAATGTGAATTTTGTGAATGCTTTTTTTGTGTCTTGGGCAGAAAAATGCTAAATAAAGCTGCTTATTTCTTAAAGCTTCTTTTCTTCAATGTTCTACTATAATATTAATACATGCATACATTTAATACAGTTTCTATTTTGGATTTTAAAGGGTCAGGTCATCTAAACATATAAATTCAGTCATTAATGACTTGCCTCCATTCTGTTCAATCCTTTGCCTGAACATAAGCGGTGATGTTGGTCAGGTTTCTCCTGCTGGTTTGTGTCCATACAGTGTCAGTCAATGGAGCCTGACTTTCAGATTCTTTGTGACATTATTTGATGATACTTTAGAAACTTCTGAAACTCAGGCTTTATTGAATAATGTTGTATGAACAGAAACCAGCATTACAAACTTGACCAATCTCACATCTTCAGTGTCTTTTGGTCTTTCTCTAGATGTTCTCGCTGGCTCTGGGGTCACTGAAGATGAAGAGACCACAGCAGCATCTGTTCCTGATGAGAAAACAGTGATGCAGTGATGGAGTATTTCACCCATGACACTCCATCTTCTTCATCCTCAGTGCACACGGCAGTCTGCAGACATTTCAGATCCTATAAAGATGCACAAGCACAAAACAAAAGCAGTCATTTTAACAGCACAGTGTCACTTCATTTCTGTATTAGAAGTAACAGAATGATCTTACTTTAGATTTTTCTTTCAGGTTTTTTCCACAGATGCTGCTGTCACCTGCTCCACCACAAAAGATCTGCATCAAATGTATAGCAAACAAGAATCAGAAAAGTGCTGTAATAACTGTTTATTAATAAACTACAACTTAAGATCTAAAAGATGTTTGATGACTGTAGTGTACTCACTGAGAATCTTTTATGGCAGCATTTCTTTATCTGTCTCTCTGCAGCAGATAAACACACATGTGTCTGATCTGTCCCTGTAACATCCAGACAAGAGTCCGTCTCTGTCATTTATCTGTGATATACTGCATTTACATGTTGAGCTAGATGCTGATGTGCTCACTCACTTTATCCAACACAAGAGCTCCACAATTTATCAACAATACTAATGGTCAAATGAAATAGATAACTTATGTTTACTTAATGTAGATTTATTTATTTACATTACTTACATTCATCTAAAGCAATGTAGACAGTTGATTCTACATAATAACACACACATCTCTCACTCAAATGTCTGTTCATGTGATTTTCTCATAAGCATTTCTCTTAGAATATTTCTCTGTCTCATATTCAACAGACAATTAATCGTCTTTAAGATGTATATGGTTCATGCAAATCCACTTTGGAGACCTACATATGCTTACTGGAGATCCGCTGTTCGCTTTACATAATAAAACATGTTTTGATGTTGTTTTTCATCACAAATATACTATGATTTTACTGGCTTTATAGTGTCTTTACATCTTAACAAATCAACAGCTTACTCTACAGTAGCTCAACAAATACGATTTTATCACATGGGAACCGTGTTTTGTTTTATAATACTCACCTTTGTAAACACCCTCTACGCTGCTCTACTTCACGTTCGATGACGATTTATCCCTTTCGCGTGGCATTCTGGGATTGAAAAGTATCCCTCGATGAACCCTTCATAATCTTGGCTCAAGCAGTAGGACATCCGGGAATTTCTCGCCTACTGTTTTATGGTTCAAGGTTTCGAACGTACTTCTTTCTTCACATACTCTTTTTTCCCTACTACATAGTAAGTGAGTAGGCATATTAGAACGCAAATTAAGTATACGTACAACTGAATCTCGTGAGAGTTATTGCAATTCTCGCCTACTCTTTTATGAACGCAAAAGATTCAAACATACTGATTTGTCGCATACTGCTTTTTCCATACTATATGGTAGAGAAGTATTCGATTTCGGACGCAGCCAAGGTCTTGACTGTGGATCTGTCTCTTAGGCTCATTTAGTTGTCCTGGTCTCCGCTGACATTCAGGGCTGTAGAAGTTCTCTCTAGGTGCTGATCCACCATCTGGGCTGGACACGTACTGCTATGCATTGTTTTAGCAGAATTTAGCAGTAAGAAATTACTCGTCATCAAGTTTTTTACATCGACTATGCATTCCATTCGTTTTTCAAATTGGTGTGTTTCACCGGGCCGTGAAGAAATATAGAGCTGAGTATCATCAGCATAACAGTGAAAGCTAACACCATGTTTCCTGATGATATCTCCCAAGGGTAACATATAAAGCGTACAAACTGATGGCGGTCAAATAAGTATGATTTAAACCATGCTAATGCACTTCCATTAATGCCAAGAAAGTTTTCAAGTCTTTGCAAAAGAATGTTGTGGTCAGTTGTGTCAAACGCAGCACTAAGATAAAATAAAACTAATAGAGAGATACACCCACGATCAGATGATAAGAGCAGATCATTTGTAACTCTAAGGAGAGCAGTCTCAGTACTATGATACGGTCTAAATCCTGACTGGAAATCCTCACATATACCATTTTTCTCTAAGAAGGAATATAATTGTGAGGACACCACCTTTTCTAGTATCTTGGAGAGAAAAGGGAGATTCGAGATTGGTCTATAATTAACTAGTTATTTGGGGTCAAGTTGTGTTTTTTTTTATTTTTTATGAGAGGCTTAATAACAGTCAGTTTGAAGGTTTTGGGGACATATCCTGATGACAATGAAGAATTAATAATAGTCAGAAGAGGACCTATGACTTCTGGAAACACTTCTTTTAGGAGCTTAGATGGTATAGGGTCTAACATACATGTTGTTGGTTTAGATGATTTAACAAGTTTATACAATTCTTCCTCTCCTATAGTAGAGAGTGAGTGGAACTGTTCCTCAGGGGGTCTATAGTGCACTGTCTGATGCGATACTGTAGCTGACGGCTGAATGGTTGCAATTTTATCTCTAATAGTATCGATTTTAGAAGTAAGGTTGTTCATAAAGTCAATACTGCTGTGATGTTGGGAAATGTCAACACTTGTTGAAGCTTTATTTTTCGTTAATTTAGCCACTGTATTTAATAAATACCTGGGGTTATGTTTGTTTTCTTCTAAAAGAGACGAAAAGTAATCAGATCTAGCAGTTTTTAATGCTTTTCTATAGGATATGCTACTTTCCCGCCAAGCAATACGAAATACCTCTAGTTTTGTTTTCCTCCAGCTGCGCTCCATTTTTGGGGCTGCTCTCTTTAGGGTGCGAGTATGCTCATTATACCATGGTGACAAACTGTTTTCCTTAACCTTCCTTAAGCGTAAAGGAGCAACTGTATTTAAAGTGCTAGAAAAGAGAGAGTCCATAATTTCTGTTACATCATCAATTTGTTCGGAGGTTTTGGATATGCTAAGGAATTGGGATACATCAGGAAGATAACTTTAAAAGCAGTCTTTTGTGGTAGAAGTGATGGTTCTTCCATACTTGTAACAAGAAGTAGAATTTACAGTTTTAGCTATATGAAGTTTGCACAAAACTAGTTAAATGATCTGAGATATCATCACCTGGCTGAATAATTTCAACACTATCAACATCAATTCCATGTGACAGTATTAACCTTAAGTAATCTTGGGGGGTAGACTCATTTAAAATAATGCAATCATCAAGTTTTAGCCAGGTTTCTGTCAAACAAAGCACATCTGGATTATAATCAGTGACAAAAAGTGTTTTCTTAGGAAGGGATCTGATTTTCAATAAGCCAAGCTTTATCATTTGTTTATCCGTATTGCATCTGTTTTTTATTTGTTGAACCTCAATTAAATTTTTAATCTTAACTTGGTTTGAATGTTTTTTTTATTATTTTATAGTTCGGGGAACAGACACAGTCTCTATAGTGTGATATCTAGGTGAAAGAGTCTCTATGTGCTGAGAATTAACTGACCTCTGTGACGGGAGGCAGCTAGCAGACGGTCGGTTTAGCCAGTCTGTCTGCTTCCTGACCTGGGCCCCAGTTAGGGTGTACTCACACTGCCAGTTTGAACCGTGCCCGAGTGCGTTTTACCCCGAGTTGTGTTTGAACCCTGCCCGGGCTCAATTAGCCGGCCCTGGCCCGCTTGGAAGAGGTGGGCAAGGGCACGGTTCAGTTGGACTCGGGTGCAGTTCGCATGCAGTGTGAGCGCTAACCGTGCCGGAGCACGGAAAAGGACGCTTTGCATCACGGTTTTGCGACGCTCCAAAACCAACATGGCAGGAAAAGGGTCGCTTTGGTCTACGGCAGAGGTGCAAAACGCATAAAAACTAAAAACTGCAAAGTCCTTGCTGCACTTCAGCTGGTACCTTGCAAACATCCTCATACGAACAGCACGATTACATGAAAATTTTCACGCCACTAAGGCGACACATCTGTTTAATAACAGGCTGTGGACCAAACAACACAAAATTATCCACAAAGAAAACAGAGCGATGGACTCCATTGTGTTCAGAGAGCGCCGCTCTTCCTGTTTATCCCGAAACCGTCGCACCATAATGACGTAAGCGTGCTCCGGCACGAATGCTGAAACCCTATATGTGAGTGCAGGCCAGAGGGGGAGTGGGGAGGGGGGACAATCGTACTCGGGCCCGGTTCATGGCAACCGTGCCTAGTGTGAGTACACCCTTAGTCAAGTATGAACTCTAAGACTATTTGCCATATTTCTAGAGAGAAGAGTGGTGCCGCCCCAGGAGGGATGAAGACCATCTCTTTTCAACAGGTCAGGTCTGCCCCAAAAGCTCGTCCAATTGTCTATGAAACCTATGTTATTCTGTGGGCACCACTTAGACATCCAGCCATTGAGTGATGACAGTCTGCTATGCATCTCGTCACCACGGTAAGCAGGGAGGGGACCAGAGCATATTACAGTGTCTGACATCATGCTTGCAAGTTCACACACCTCTTTAAAGTTATTTTTAGTGTTCTCCGACTGGCGAAGTTGAACATCATAAGCGCCGGCATGAATAACAATCTTGCTGTATTTACGTTTAGCATTAGCCAGCACTTTTAAATTTGCCAAGATGTCAGGTGCTCTGGCTCCCGGTAAACATTTGACTATGGTGGCTGGTGTCTCTATATTCACGTTCCGTACAATAGAATCACCAATAACTAGAGCACTTTCATCAGGTTTCTCAGTGGGTGCATCACTGAGTGGGAAGAACCTGTTTAATGTTTTGATCAGAACAGAAGAGCGGTGTTTTGACCCACGACTATGCTGCCTCACCGTCACCCAGTTGCCCTGCTGAAGGGGCTCTGTTGCAGGAACCGAACAATGTACAGGAGTCCCTGAGCTAGACGCATCCAAAGCCGTATCTAGAGCCCTAACATTCTTACTGTCCTCAATTAAAGTTTGGATGCATGTCTCTAATTCTTAAATCTTCTCTGTCAGCCTAACTATTTCCCTGCATTTATCACATGTGAATCCCTCATCAGCGACAGAGATAGATAAACTGTACATGTGACAAGAGGTGCAAATAACAATAGCAGGAGAAGACATTACTCACCGTGCTTGATGAAATATTCTTACCAAAGTTTGATGAACTTGTGAAAACTGCAGCGAGAGAGTAGAGAGAGAGAGGAGAGGAGAAAAGAAAAAGAAAACAGTGATAGGCACCAATGGAAATGCTAATGCCAAGCTAAGGATTGCTAATGCACTACAGATGTGCTGCACTCACGGATTTAGAATAAAATCGAACGATCAAATTAATCAGATTAGATTGATAGAAAATTTCAGAAATAGGGTGGGAATTAAGTTAGATTTTATCACTTTAAACAACAGAGAGTGATAATAGGATAGAGATTCTACAGAAAAACAAAGCTACATGGAGCTACGATCACACACAAGATAAAATACATATTATCATTCATCATTTGGAGACATATCTTTTTTCTTAAAAATTTTTTAATTCAAAATGAGAGGTTCATTCAGTTATTCATTCATACATTAATTTGGGTCAAATTAATGTTAAAATTAATTAAAAAACTTTTTAATATGTAATACCCCTGAAAAAAAGGCTAGGAAAAACTGGCTTAGTGTTTTTCTTCAGTGAATGTTTATTTACAAAAATGGGCAAGGGTGTTTTAAAATCTCTTCAGAATTTAAAAGCTATGTATTCCAACCTTTAGCAAAATGCAAATAAAACACTCCGAACACTTTAATTTGAAAAGCAACACCCTAGCATCCACCCACAACACCGTAGCATCACAGTTAATTTTGCATGGGCAAACATCAATCAAATTTTCTTCAGAAAATCTAAATCTAGTTTTAGTTTATAGTTCATCACGTGTGTGATTTACGTTTAACTACACACATTTGGTGAGACATAAAACTTTCAGAAATAAGCCAGTGATGTCATCACAAACCTGCCGTGAACTCATGTCTGTCAACTGCCATTACTGTCACACTACTGCAGTTACTACAGAAGTCTGTAGCCATGCCAATATGTGCCACGTTGTTCTGATTAAAACAGACATCATAAAAGTTTTAAAACTCCAAATTATTAGAAAAGAGACTGAGAGAGAGAGAGAGAGAGAGAGAGAGAGAGAGAGAGAGCAAAAAAAGAAAAAAGGGAGAAGGAGGAGTTTGAATAATGGAAAAGCAGTTTGATACACATATGGAAACAATTGTACAATTTCTGCTGTTTCTGCCAGGAGCATGAGTTTAAGATCACTACTAGAGAAACGCTGTCCTCTAATCCATTAGTCTATTAAGTACTGCCTCAGGCCTTCTGATCTGTAATAAAGTTAGTTTAAAATACTGTTTTGGTTGTTTTTGTTGTTGTATTACCTTTTACATGTATATGGCTATATGGACACTCATGTCACACTTAAAAACACTGTTACTGGAACATAGAAAAAAGTTCTCTTTACACAGATTGCATGAGAAAAATATGAGAGAAATACATTTTCTGTGCTTAAAAGTGTTTTGTACATTTAACTGCTCTCTTAAGGAATATTTACGATAGCCATTTAGTCTGTTCCTGGCATATGTTTACATCGAACCACTGAAAAAATATCTTTGCGATGATGACTTCTGCAGAACTGCAGTGAAACATTTATTTCCAAGAGCAGGTCAGAAGGTCAGGAAACCATCCAAAATACAGTACAGTACTGTCATAATGAGAAATGACAAGTGACATTTTTTATAATGTACTACCAGACTTTCAAAATTGTGCATGTGTCATTATTTTTATTTTTATTTTTTCCTCTGTTTTCATTTGCCAACCTCATAATAAAAGACTGGAGTCTGTGGTTATGGTCAGACTGTTGCTCTGCTGTATGGCAGCTCACAATTGCTTGCTTGCCTTGTATAGAATCTGTGAACTGAGAGCTGTATCTGATGCCCACAATCCTCAGGCTAGACATGATCAGCAAATTCATTCCTGCTTTTGTGACAAAAATTGTTTTGGTGCAGAAATTGAAAATGTGGAGATGCAATGTGTTTTTATTTTTGCCATAATTACTTACATGATTACTTAATAGTTACACAAATTATGATTCAAGAAAAAATAAATAAATAAATAAATAAATGCAATGTTGCATTTTGCATAGCTGCTGTTTTTGGAATGTATATTCATCGCCTTTTCAGGCAATTCAAACCTGTGATGTGTTTGTATACACATTGACAAAACCTGATTTCCCAGTAATGCTGATTACATGTGTCGGTCTGTCTGAGTGCACATGTGCTTGTGTTTATAAGAGTGTCTGGATGAACTACGGCATTGAATGCTCCAGGCTCAAGGTATTTTGAAGTGAAGTGAAGTGAAGTGACATTCAGCCTAGTATGGTGACCCATACTCAGAATTTGTGCTCTGCATTTAACCCATCCGAAATGCACACACACACAGAGCAGTGAACACACACACACACACACTGTGAGCACACACCCGGAGCAGTGGGCAGCCATTTATGCTGCGGCGCCCGGGGAGCAGTTTGGGGTTCGATGCCTTGCTCAAGGGCACCTAAGTCGTGGTATTGAAGGTGGAGAGAGAGCTGTTCATGCACTCCCCCCACCCACAATTCCGTCCGGCCCGAGACTAGAACCCACAACCCTTCGATTGGGAGTCCAACCCTCTAACCATTAGGCCACGACTTCCCCACACTTTTGCAAGTGTGTGTTGGCAGAACTTATGCTGAGTTTTCTAAACACCCCGCTCACTCTGTAATTACCAACATGCCCATCATAACATGTCCTGACAAAAAAAACCTTTTATTCTCTGGATCCCCGTTTTCTTTTTTTTTCTCACTTCCTCTCACACAGTTTCCCCTTCACACATGTAGACTCATTTCAATGACTAAACAACTCCTATGCTATATTCTGCACATCACTAGCATCAATGTCCACAATGCTTGTAGATCTTATGGTGACAGGGTGTTCCAGAAAGCAGGTTTAGCAACTAAATTCATCAAATTAACTGTCAAAATTACAGCTCATATATGATCCTTTAATTCAGTTATAATATAACGCAGCATTGTGGCTGAACCACTTCTACTTCTGCTGCACGAGATGAGAACACATCATTATCATTTTCTGTGTCATGCAAGAGTCTGTTTTTGTGATATATTTCCTTCTTTCTTTACTGCAAGATGTTTGCTCAGTCTAGATGCACTTTAATCTGCACTAATGATGCGTTTCTGTCACGTATTACACATGCGCTACATGACACACTGCATGAAAGGTGATACTCGAAAAGGCATAATAGGGGCACTTTAAACTGTCAGAGTGTGTCTGCCTCCTGAACAATGCTAGATTAATCCAGAGTTTGGGCGCTGAACAGGAAAATGATCTGAAGTTGATTTTGATATTCCAGGTATTATCAAATTGCCTGAGTTTTGAGAACGTAGCGGACGTAGAGGAGTATAATGTAAAAGGAGCTCATTCAAATACTGAGGTGCTAAACCATTCAGGGCTTTATAAGTAATAAGCAATATTATAATATATATGTGATGTTTGATAGGGAGCCAGTGCAGCGATGACAGGACCGGGCTAATATGGTCATACTTCCTGGTTCTAGTAAGAACTCTTGCTGCTGCATTTTGGACTAGCTGTAGTTTGTTTACTAAGCGTGCAGAACAACCACCCAATAAAGCATTACAATAGTCTAACCTTGAAGTCATAAATGCATGGATTAACATTTCTGCATTTGACATTGAGAGCATTATGTTGTTGTTGTAATTTATTTATTTTTTTGTCCATGCAGGTCCTTTCATGTTGAAATTCTTCCCTAGACAGAAGGCATTTATTGGACTTACAAGCCCTTATATGTTTCATCATATTTAATAAATTATGATCCATTTTTTAGAAGAACGATTCCTTTCCAAGAAAGTCATTGTTGATGTTATTTTAATTGACTTTGAATTGATAATAATAATAATAATAATAATAATTCTGTTCCTGCCATTTTGTTTGTGTGGTTTTTCAATTCAAATTCCAACTATTAAGCCAATTCTATCTATTGATATAAGGGCGCCCTCGTGTGGTTCATACACTTAGTACAACTGCAGGTTCTTTGCCAAGACGTTTATTTCATAGAAAGTTAGAAAAAAAAAAACAATCAAATTACTAAAAAGTAATAATATAATAATCAACTACCTGCAGTGAATATGAACATGCCTCCAAATCCTCAAAAATTACTATAACAGAGTAAAAATATTCTTTAGAATCAGTTTTACATTTGAAATGCCTGTGCAAAAAAAAAAAAAAAATAAGAAAAAAAAAGAGCAATAAATTCAGGTAAAAAGATTTAAAAAGCAGTAGAAATACAAATCCAGAGGAATGAGAGACAGAAGGAAGCCCAAGCAAACATCAGAAGCTGAAGCAAACAGGTTATTATGACATCACTGCATATTCAAAGGCCATAGTGAAATAACAGATGTCAGACTAATTATTTTTGATAATTTGTTCAAATATAGATTTAGATTAAATTTAGAGTCTTATGATCAGTCGTATTTTTGTGAATACATACATTTTCTGTTTGAATTATGATATATATATATATATTTTTTTTTTTAATTATTGAAATATATACAAACATATGGATCACTGTCTGTTGATGATAAGTGTGATGATCATCAATAAATGTTTCAAAACAAACAACCAAATGAACACTGGCACATCGTTTAAATTAAAATGATAAATCAAATGAATCAGCTTTGAGAATACTAATTCAACAACAGCAAAGAAGAAAAGATTTTCAGACACTGAATATGAATTGATATGAATGCTATATAGTGTATATGAAATGACTAAGAGACAGTAGACACAGTCAGCTGAGTAAACAAGGGATGGTTCATTGTGTCCAGCTCTTGTTCAACGATTGAGCATCAAGTCACCAGAAATCGTGCATGATCTCAATCAAGTGCTCTCGCGTAAATGATTTTAGCTAGGAGATTTACAAAAATACTGAGGCCTTGAAATTATATCTCTACATATAAAGTAATACATTAGTTCATAATATTATTGGGCACTTCCTGTGATCAAAACTATGTTAATGGACACTTTAAAATTAAACTTTGAGTTCACAGCTCTTTCTAAATAATTTTCCCCCTTTTTTTATTAAAAAACTAATAATTATAATAATAATTGTTATTATTATTATTATCATTATTAATATTTCTAGTATTATATTAATTATTAAATAAATTAGAATAGAAAGTTCACAAGCTAGAAAAAGGCACTCTTAATTGTTTATATATATATATATTTGTTTGACTAATGCAATGCAAGCAGATAATATGAATGAGTATAATGCCAGAGATGTTGGATCAAGCCTGCAGGTGGCACATCAGGATTAAAAAACCCTCCTTCATCTGATTACAGTCCAGTTCTTAAAAGAAGTATTCATGCTGCTTGCGCATTGAAACAAACAAGGGACCATTACTTACACATCTGAGAAGTGTGACATGTTTTGTTACACTGTTAATAGCCTCTGTAAAATATGAGGAATAATCTTTAATCCTTTACCTCTTTTTAAATGTGTACCACAATAATAATAAAAAAAAAACACTTCAATGCTAATTCTTTTTTATTTAACAAGTGCCCTTATCTTCTATGCACATACATACCTTTAAATTATGTTTTTGTTGTTGTTACTGTTTTAACAAGCTTTTAAAATAGTTCTTCAAAACTTTTACAGAGGAATAAACTTATTTTTATCTCTGTAATGATTTATGAATGCACCAAATGGAAAAGGGAAATGGCTCTTAACTAAATGTGTAAGCTGATTGCATGCTTTTAATGTAAATTGCTTTTCTTTTTTGGAAATGTATTTTGTTATATAAACACTTATATTTTCAAGTAATTTTTTTTTCTTTTTAATCAATTTGAACTAATTCAACAATTTTGGAGTTTCAGACAGTATTTGCTATTTTTCAACATGCACCTGTTCAATGAAACCAAACCCAATGGTTGTCTAAACCTTTCAGTTTGGATGTTATTGCTGTTTTCCCCCTTCTTCTCTTGCATTAGTCCTCTGACGTGTTCTTCAAGTGTAAAAGCTAGTAACGGTCTGTACTCTGTCCTGTCACCTTCTGCTTCAGGTTCTTCAGTATGCAGCGGTGAAACCTATGTTTAGACTCTTATACAGAATATCATCCACTCCTGGAAAACACTGCCTTATAAACAACAGTTAGGAGGCTGGTGAAATCTTCCAAGCTTTAATTAGAACATGGCTATGTGATAGGAAAATGTGTCATAAGGGTGGCATGGTGTATGTAAAAAATGAATATCACATGTTAAACTTACACTGTTCAAAAGTCTGTGGCCAGTAAAATATAGAATTTTTGTGAAATAAGTCTCTCATCCAAGATCGTCTGCTCAAAAATACAATAAAAACAGTCATATTGTAAAATATCATTTGCATTTTCTATTGTAATATACTGTAAATTTATTCCTGTGATCTGCAGCTGTATTTTCAGCATCATTCCTCTAGTCTTCAGTGTCACATGATCTTCAGAAATCACTCTAATATGATTTTTTCCTCATTTCATGGGGGGCAGGTACATTTCTCCAGTAATGGTGTAACATGCTTTTGTAACCCGTCAATGTTTAGTTAGGATTCTCCATACACCATTTATTTATTTATTTATTTTTCAGGTTGTTCAATCAGATATGGGTCTCTAATTTAGGCACATGACCTACATCCAAACCAGCGTGATGCAGACCAAAAACGTGAGATCCTCAGGATGTGAGTTTGAGAACAGACAGCCCCTGTGCTCTGTTCAGACGGGCAAGCCCTCGATGGCTCCAAGCCTATCAGCCGTGCGTGCTGTGGAGAGGAGGACGGGAAGTAAACAGCAGTCACGGTGCGCTCCTCCTCCTCTGCATGTGCTTCCCCACGGCTACTCCCCCCCATCAGAGCTCTGCTCATTTGCATGAAATGTGTGTCAGTAGGACACAGCTCACATGCAGCGCGCGCATGCAGCAGGCATTCCTACAGCAACCGAGTCCACGCGCAGTCCTCTGCCACTGAGAGCAGCTCTACTACAGCAGCGTGACTGGGACGGGAGGAAAGAGGGCGTGTGAACACTGTCCTTGCCATACAAAAACACAAACTATTTAAAGGGCAAAGAAAGGAGGGGGAAATAGCAGGGAAAAAAGCTCGCTCACATTTTTAAGACACCTGAAAACGTGTTCGGTGTTTATTTGTGTGACGCTTAAACTAGTTCCACAGCTCTAGCTTGGAGAAAGATGTTTTGAAGGAAAGCGCAACTGTAATGTGCACGATACAGTGACATCGTTCAAAGAGTGAAGACAGCAGGCACAGTGCCCTGTTTACCTGAAGGACATCTGACATTAGAGTTTCTCGAGACATTTCCTAACAGACTTCTTGAAGTTCTCACCTGCGTGGACTCGACCCAGATACCGGCATTCCTTCATCAGCATCAGGAACCATGGACACCATGGACAGCAGTCCAGGTGAGTTATAGACAATATATCTCCTTTATACATTCATTCATGTAGGTCAATTATTTGCACGGCTATTGGTAATATTTTTTGCCAGATTTGTCATTTATTTTAATATCTTGTTTAACTTTAGAAAAATGGTGAAACGAATATACTGGTATTGAGGCTAGATGTAAAATAAATACATGTTTGACTGTTAAGATTTGTAATTAAATTGCATTATACTTATAATATATATATATATATATATATATATATATATATATATATATATATATATATATATATATATATATATATTATAAGTATAATGCAATTTAATTATATATATATATATATATATATATATATATATATATATATATATATATATATATATATATATATATATATATATATATATGGTGTTTTGTAGTTGTTGTTGTTTTTGACTATATATCGAGCCTGCCTAACTGACTGCCAGTGTTTTGGCAAATGTTTCCGGTCTCGCGTTTCCCGTAAACAAAGTCACGTGCAAGTCGCTCTGCTCGCGCGCTCTTCCCAATTGACTGTACATCATGACGCATCATCCTAATCGTGAGTGGATTCACGGCGTGTCCTCCGGCACAGTGACTTGGTGCTAAAAATAGAGTTGCAATCATAAAAAAGAAAATAAGCTATCGAGCCTAATTCTTCTCCGTTTCGTTTGCAATTTAGCATCCGTCTTCAGTAGGAGGGTGGGTAACATCCAAACTCAACCTTGGCTACTGTCAAGGTTTGTTTTTGTTTTTTTTCGATCGGGTAACTTGTGCTCATACTGTGATTCATTAACCAAGTCACGCTCGTGCGCCGGTGACTGACTGTCATTATAAATAAGCGGTCCTCCTTTATGTTCACTCGAACACGTGCATGTCAATAACTGCTCATGAGCATGTGAGAAGATAACGATCATTCATCGCGAAAGGAAACTTAGTCGGTAATACAACATTTAGCTAGGCCTACACACCACAGCAGGCAATAAACCCTTGTTTTGTTTACAAGCATCACATGGCCTTTCCTTATGAGACAAGAATAAACTTTTAGATGGCTAATCTCAAGTTATTTATTATAAAGTCATAAAAAAGTTATCTTAGACATTTGTATTTTTAATAAGTCGAAATGTAGAGTATCCAACATATATAAGCGATTATAATAAGCTTTGGCATTAAATATAATAATGATATTACTTGTAGGCTATATTGATATTCCAGGCTACAATTTGCTGTAGCTAAGGTTTAAATCCTCAGTATGTTATAACACTTAAATCTAAAATATCAAGATCTCTGGAAACATGGTGTTGTCAACGTCCTATCCTGCAAGTTTTTTTGTGACTTTGGTGCCAGAGACTTCTTAGAAAGCTCTCAGTTTGCCACCTGCACGTTTTGCATGTCATTAGGCACGGTGACGCCAGGGCACAGTGGTATTCGTACAGGCAGACTTTCACTTTCACTGTCACGAGGATCAACTTCAAACTCCACGTGCCACGCGTGATTTCCCAGGCACACACCCCCTCCTTGCGTGTGCTTTTGTTCCGGCAGCTTGTGTGTCATCCAGCCTCTGAAGGGAGGGAGGCTGGTCACTGGGTCAAAGTCAAAGAGGCACAGATCTGAGCTCAGCTCTTTCTTTCTCTGCCTGCACGATCTCTGTTAAACTCATTATAACAAGCACACTTTTATGTGATAGAAGATGACACTTTTAAGGCTTTAAATGGCTTATATGCACTATATAAAAGTATTTTTTCTAAGATGCAAATGAAAGATTACTGGATTCACACACGTGCATTACCCCAGTACAACATCTGATAGTGTTCCTTAATTCTGATGCATTATGAACATTTTATTATTCCTTTAAGGGATGACGTTAAAACAAATTATCTATATTAAAAGGTGAATGATAATATTTTTACTTGTAATTTTGTACTTCATTTAGAACCTCAATAACAACATTAACATAGAGTTTTCAATTTGGATAACTTAGTTTCACCTAAACATCCACACAGCTACTATAACCCATGAAGGTTATAAATAAATGTATGAGAAAAAAACGTTTTGAAGATGAGTGGGCATTTGTATTGCCCTTACTGTATGTAATACATATAATGAATGTATTCACATTTAGGGCAAGTAAGACTGCACATTCTGTGGGTGATACAAATTACTACTATATAGCCTATTATATGTCACCACCAGCAGTTATTATAACAACATAATAAACCATACAATACAGAATACTATACAGCACTACATGCATAGAAATGTAAGTTTGTACTATTGTGATTTACGTAAAATGACCTTGCATAGGCTTATCAAGTAAACACAGCTACTCATGCCTACATTTATCAGTTGTTATCACTATTGCTTTCAAATAGATTTGTTTTCCCTCATGACAGATTCAACAACTTCAGCCATAAACAATTCAATAAACTGTTCATTTATTCATTATTTCCCTCCCTCACTCACATTACACCCAAGGAAATGTTTCGTGTGCCATGGTATTCAGGGAATTTGTTCATGCGCATCCCAGAAAATGCCACAATGGTCGTGAAACGCTGTTAAGTTAGGGTGGAACTGAATTGGGAAGGATAGGTATGTAGTTATCTATATTTCAAGCAGTTTGTGAGGCATCACGTTCTATAAACAAGTGAGACGAGGTTAAAAGAGTTAAGGCAAAAACAAAAGCACGTATGTCGAGTAAACGTGACCGTGCACGTTCATGCATGCACTCCAGTTTCCGGCGACTCGAGAATTATAAACACGTCTTGGTTACTGTTTTTAAGCCCTCTTCAAACGTGAGCAGCAGGCTGGCAGTCTCTCTCTCTCTCTCTCTCTCTCTCTCTCTCTCTCTCGCACTGCGGCTGTTCTAGCCACGGGACTGCGGAAAGAGGCTTGTATTTTCGGGGCGTTCACTGTGTCAGGAGAGCATGTGAGTCAGCGGTCAGGTGGCTGGCAGCTCTGGAGGAGCGAGCACGAGCAGCGCGTGTGGTGGGGCTGTGGAAGTTCTCATTTCCGTCTTAACGAATCGCAAATAAATTGTTCTTTTGAGTCGGTTCTTTTTAATGATTCGGTTTAACGTGCCTGGGAATGTTTAGCGTACTATAAGAAAGCACTATACCTATGAAACCTACACGATGCACACTCTAAGGAGTATTTAACTATCATAGAACTTGTAAAATTCAGCATGCATTTCTTTTAACACTTTTTGGATACGCATATCAAACGGATCGAATCATTGAATTGAACCGACTCCTAAAATAAATCCGATACCCCAACGTTGCACTTGCACACGTGAGTCAGTCTGGCTCATCCTGACTCATTTCTCACGTTTGAGCTTTCACTGGCGCGGTCTGAAACATGTGATTCATGAAGAAGGATGAGATATGACAGACTGAGAGTAGCAGAGCATTCAAACGTGAGACATTTTCGAGTTTACACAGAAATCAGTGGTCTGGAAGCTTTCTGAGCATCATACTGTTCTGGTGGGGATAAAATCTGTTTAGACATCCTCTATGAATCAGTTTACAAGTTCCCATTCAGTTAATACTAGACCTTTAAATAGATCAAACTCTGCATTGCATATTTGACCACGATATAAAGATCTTTGCACAAAAGCCTCAACTAAATGACATATCTGTGGAATTCTGCAGAATGGATTTAAAGATGCACAAATTGCAAAACTGTGATGCGACCATACATTCATATTGGTGTTTGAAATTATCACGATATTTAATAAACAAATGTGTAAGGTCCATGGTATAAAAAGAGAGTTGTAAATTAACAGATTCAGCAGTAATTCTACTGATTATTCACAGGCCTATAAATAAGCACATGGAGATATTCTATTATAACAACTCTCTGGGTTGTTTAGTGTGTTTATGGATAATATTAGTATCGGGTATTGGCATGCTAGACTTGTTACTGGCGTTACATATGCAGATATCTGTGAGTATGTAGCTGTGCTGTATAGCATACATTTAATTACCTGTAGCAGATCTAGACAGGTGGAGCTGACGGAGGTGGATGGTTTCTGAAGCAGACTGTGTAAATGTTGGGCAAGCAATCTCATCGGCTGCCGATGTAGTGAATAATTTAATTACTATCAGATTTCAATTAAGGATCTATCAGTCTGCACCATCTGCAGTTTCACCCTCATGTAATATTCTTTTCCGTCACACACACAGGTGGAGGAGTGATCCTCTATGCAGGCTCAACAGGAAGTGCAAGCCCCAGCCCAGGAAGCCCATCCAGTGGGTACCAGTCCCAGTCCCCAGCTTCTCAGCCCTCGTCCCCGGAGGAGGTCTCGTTCACTGAGCTCGGTGCTCTTAAAAAACATCCAGCTGGAAGCAATTTCAGTTCTACAGGGGGCAACAAACTGGTGTTCCAATTTCCAGAAGTAAGCAGCGCTACCACTGTTAACCCCATTACACCGACTGTAACATCATCAGGGCAAAACAGCTATTCTCACCCAATGGTTGGCAGGCGACCAAGTGGGTTCACGGGTACTTTTACCAGTGAGTATTATCAGAGTCGTTTTTGATATTGTCTCAAATTCCATGACCATCAACCACTGCTAATGTATTGTTGCAAAATTGTGTTACTAGAAACAGGAGGTATGGTGTTGCTCTGCAAAGTATGTGGGGATGTTGCATCAGGATTTCACTATGGTGTTCATGCATGTGAGGGATGCAAGGTAAGGACACACATACACACAATTCTCATAAAATACCCTCAAAATGCATAATTGATGTGTTCAGTGTCGGTCTGAAACTGAAGGCAACATTCCCATGTGCCTGATCTTTTACACACACCTACAGAAACACACAAATTCACTCGGATCGTGTGTTATCCTCAGGGTTTCTTCCGCCGCAGTATCCAGCAGAACATCCATTATAAGATGTGTGTGAAGAATGAAAGCTGTCTGATCATGAGGATGAACCGCAACCGCTGTCAGCACTGTCGATTTAAGAAGTGCCTCTCTGTCGGCATGTCCAGAGATGGTAGGAGCTTTAAGCATTCTGTTATGAACAATAAACAACATTATTATTCTTGATAGGACTCAATTATTTGCAGTGTTTGCTGGGGGAATATCAGTCTTGCTACACATACTTGTTGTTAGGAATCACCTAGTTATGTCCTAGTAATCTCCCAGTACACCCTAGTATCTGCACTTTTCTAAACAATCATACCAGAATTGGACTGGTTGGCCTCAAGCCAGTAAGAACCCACTTAACATCCACATGCAAAACCCCAGCAACTGCTCAGCAACATGATAAAAATGCTCAGTATCAATTAGCAACTGCATAATGCAAAGTTTCGCTTTAGACAATAGACAGTGAACATTTTTTTTTCCTGCAGTATTTGGCTAATGTGACCTCACTACTACAGTCTATTTTAAACATGTATTCTATTCTCCTTTATATTTCCTCAACCCTACATCCAGCATCTGTTCTGTACTGTTCGCACCTATAGCTTACACCCTGTTCTGACAGGTTCCTTTCACCACTGATTTATTAGTCTGGGCTCTCCGAAATCCCACAAGTCATCACTCACTGTAAAAACTGCAGCAAATCAGCTTAATTTGGGGAATTGGGAACACAAATGGCCCGAGCACCTAGTATACTGCAGTTAAATGTGTTTCCAGGTCTTCGTTTGCTGTACTGCAGGATTAATTAAGATCCAAATGCTAGATGGGATTTAATAAAGTTTTTTGTAGATGTAACCCAGAAGCTAAGAACCCTTTATTTCAATTGAATGCAGTTTATAATATCTTTTTGATTCGTCCTCTAGCACACTTTGCCCATACAGGACAGTGTTGCCTCTGGGGAGCTTTGTAAACTGGGCTGATAATAAATCATATTTTCTGGGGCTAGTGTACATATTTAGGTGACCTAAAAAGCAGAAAAGTAAAGTGATATGCACCATCATATTTCAGCATCACATGATTGTACTTGACCTTGTTTTACTCTTTCCCTGCTCACACACACTGTAATTACACTAATTTCCAATTAATTTAGAATATTATGAATATATAAATATTTTTCAGGGTAGTGTATTATTGTGGTGCCCTTTGCGTAGCTAATACTGTATGTCGCTTCCTAAATGATAGATGCTGTTTTATATTGCACTTATCCCCTGAAACCTTGACGTGTCCTCTTACACTGCTCCATGCCTTCACGTGATGGTGCTATATGACACCTCTAAACACGAAAAGCCCTCAAATGATTGTTATATTACAGACCAAAAAGACCTAGTTTTGCATTAGTGCTCATCTTAACCTGACGGCCCCTCACATTGCTCAACACTTTGTGCTCCATCATCATATCACAATCCTCTGCCCTACAACGTTTCACCATTTAAGTATACTAATGCCTTCTCCTCTCTGCTCTTTACACCCTTAACCTGCTAAGCCTTTAACTCGTGACCGTATCTGTTTCACCTGCTGTCATTTACTCCATCACTCACTCCCTCAATGACATCACCTCTGCTCCGGGTGACCCACTGACCCACTTCCCAACGGGACAGAGACACAGCGAGAGAGAGAGAGAGAGAGAGAGAGAGAGAGGGATGGGGGAGGGGTATTATACAGTAGTGGGATCTATAAATAGCTCTGAGAGGTAGAGTAGGGGGAGATTGGATGGAGGTAGAACAGAAGCTTTGCATGTGAGCCGTAACCTAATATGAAAGCTTTGTGGTCACTGTGATGCAATCTTACTTCATGTTTATTATAAAAACGGATTGCTGATTTGTCAATACAGCAGCCCTGCTGTTCTAAATATAGTAAAACCATCTACCGAATGTATAAATGTGAGGTAGTTAACTAAAACAAGAACCTCTCACTGCTGTGTGCTGTTTTTCTATTGCACAGCATCCATCGAGGACAACTGTTAACCTTAGGCCAAAAGTTTGCTTCCCTTTTAAACATCCCTGTCTATGTGACATTATTTTCGTCATCAGCACTGATGTCCATGCACACTTTCCACACATTTGGGGTTAGGTGCTTTGCTCGTAGATGTTGATGCTGGAAGAGAACACTGTACTTTCACTCCCCCAACTAGTTGATTAGATTAACCCACGGCCTTTCGTGTTACAAGTCCGACTCAAACCAATAAGCCAGAAATGCCCCCAGTTTGGGCTAATAGAAGTTTTTAATGAATCATTTGTATTTAATGGACATTTAATAAATAGGTAAGGCAATCAGCATTTTGCTATTGTCAATAAAACTACTTCACCACACGTCTAATAATTCCTTTTAGCCGTTATTATATTCACAATACAGCACAGCCTCTCATACCACATTGAATTATTGTAAAGCTGCAAGACAATGGCAACCTTTGTATTTTATACTATATAGTAACATTTATAACCTAATTTTGTTTCAGCTGTGCGATTTGGACGCATCCCAAAGCGCGAGAAACAACGCCTACTGGACGAAATGCAGAGTTACATGAACAGCCTTAATGAATCATCTTCCATGGACATCACCTGTACTACACCCACCGAGACTCCTCCCAGCCCTGAAGATGGCCAGGCAGAAGAGGCCATTGGTGCTATCTCGCAAGCTTATCGCAATATCTTTGTGAACGGGGAGAAGTTGTTAGTAAAGATTAATAATGAAAACAACAACCCTTCTTCCTTCCGTCATAATCCGATACAAGAGTCCGGCTACAGCCAGACTCACTCTCAGCCAAGCATCTCACCCCAACATCATTCCATCCATTCCACATCAAGCTGTCTATCCCGATCCAGATGCCCGGTCGCCAATCACGACAACAAACCAAAAACACAAGTTGTGGACAACAGTCAGTATAACTTCCCACAGTCCTCAAGTCCCAACCTGGGAACTACACCTTCTCAAAGCTGTCCATTGAAGCACAACAATTATTCCACTCAAACATCTTGTCCTTGGAGACTGAGCCCTGGTGCTAAAGTTCTGGTAGGTTTTTTTCTTCTCCTTCTTTTGATGGCATATGATTTGGCCTTAATTAAATGTCTCTTTCTGTATTTCTCTAGGCATGTCCTCTCAATGCGTGTCCCGTCTCCCCAGCCAGTCACTCCAGTCAGCAGGTTTGGGAGAGTTTTTCCCAGTGCTTCACTCCAGCTGTTAAAGAAGTGGTTGAATTTGCCAAGAGCATTCCAGGGTTTCAGGCCCTGAGTCAACATGATCAGGTCATGCTGCTGAAGGCAGGAACCTTTCAGGTGAGAAGCGTCAGTGTCTTTCCTCCAATCAGTTTTGATCAGACTGTCCAAGACTAGACGCATATGCTTAAGACTGAACAAACACATTGAGATGGTTTCTTCCATGACTTTATATGGCCGGGGTGTCAAATTCAGTGCTTTAGCTCTAAACCTAAATATACTGTACACACCTGGACCAGCTGATCAGGGACTTTAGGATTACTAGACACCTCCAGGCAGGTGTTTTGGAGATTGTTGGAGCTACAATTTGCAATTTGGTTCAGTTGAATAGTCAAAAAAAGATTTGAATTTCACACACAAATGGTGTTACGGATGAATATTTACAGACTGTGCAAGACTCTAGACCAATATCAGTACAAAGTAGTTGTTCTTTATTATTACTCTGTAATTAAAGTCTGAAAGCAAAATATGTGCAGTGCTTCTATATTAATGACCAATGCCTTTGTGAGTTATTGTCAGATCTTGAACTGTTTATTTAATGTTGTTTTTCGAACCCTTTCTTTGGTTCATTGCAGGTTCTAATGGTGAGGTTCTGCTCGCTGTTTGATGCCAAGGAGCGTACCCTAACTTTCCTGAATGGTCAGACCTACCCATTGGCGTCCCTGCGAGTGCTAGGCATGTGTGGCCTTCTGGACGCCATGTTTGAGTTCAGCGAGAAGCTGGGGAACATGGGTCTGGAGGCCGATGAGATGGCCCTCTTCATGGCTGTGGTGCTAGTTTCTGCAGGTACCTTGGATTGCCAGTGATTGAGATAATTACCATATGCAAGCAATATTTAAAGTATGTTTAGATACAGTAGTTTACTGTGTAGACAGACTGCGAGGCAGTTTGAAACAGCTGTAATGTTTAGGTCCACTAAATGTTTCCTCATTATTCTGCTCTCTATCAGATCGTTCAGGTATCTCAGATGTGGGGGCCGTAGAGCAGCTCCAGGAGGATTTGATCGGCGCTCTTCGTGCTCTCATCACTCGGCGAAGGCCAGAGGACAGCTCACTCTTCCCCAAACTCCTGCTACGTCTGCCTGACCTCCGTACCCTCAACAACCAGCACTCGGAGAAACTCCTAGCCTTCCATATCGACCCCTGAGAACAGAAAGAGACAACTACCAAACCTACCCAAGTCTACACATTGATAACAAGTGGTCAACAATAGATTCAGGGTGCTCTTCTTGTACAAATAAGCCATGTATAATTCAGGAGAAACATCTGATTTTTGACTTGCATTTACACAAACACCTCAGACTTGCTCCATCACAAGTTAAAGCTTTTACGATGTAACAGAAGAAGTACAAATGTATGGAGCAGATGCTGGACAATTGGACTTTTCAGAGAAGTTTTCAAGAAATTGAAAATCAAAAGAAGATGAAGAATATGTTTTTCTTTCTACAATGGACGATTGAAGAGATCATGAGGTGATGTTTTTATAACTAGCATTAATCTGGGCTCACAGTGGAAGATCAGTATCGGTATAAAGGATTGGGACATCACTCCAGATGCTATGCATTTATCATCGTATCGTTCAACACACTGGTCCAACCTTTCAGATAAACTTCTCATATTAAATCGACAGCTATTTTAATTCAATAATTTCATTTAACACATTCTTATATCACTTTGTGGACCTTTGTAAATATTGCTCATGTCAGGCACTCAAAACCTTGGTTGTAAAAACATGTATTATAATTGAAATATATGATAGTTTCTTATAACTCTATAAGACTGTAATATGTATTCTGGTGTGGTTATGTCATGACAATACCACGGACAATGTGTTGTCAAATGAAGAAAGGACTGCTCATGGTGTATTTAAAGTGTTACAACAGCTCTGCATGGACACGGTTCATCTTCTGAAGAGTGTCTTGTATCGATGAGTGGGTTAGCAGCAAAGGGGACTTTGACATTTCTACACAATTTATTTCATGTGTATCTAAATGTATATTTGGAAAATGTATCATGTTTATCTTTTTTCCATAGATATTGGAGATTATGTGATATTAAAAGATTACATTATAAGTTTTGCATATGCTTTATATACATATATATTGCATCCCAAGCACGGCACGTTCCTTTGCACGTGGAATGCTGAGGGGGCACAACGGTATCCTAGCAACAGGCAAATGGACCCAGCATCGTATGGAGCTGATGTGTGGTATACGCCAAGATCCTCACCTTTATTTAAATAATGGCTTCAGGGTCCTTTCTTTCCTTTCATAGTTTAATATGAAGATTAAATCACAATGCTGCCTTTGTTTTTCTTTACAGTAAAGTATTGTAGCACAGAATAACCAGTTTAGCATAATTATTGTTTGATTATACAGCGTGTTAATCACACCCAGAGTAACATAGCCAGCCTTCACATAAAATGCTGGAAGAATAAGCTGCTCTTGGTAGAATATAGATGAGGCAACAGAAATAAAACAAACCTCTCACAGCTGTGGAATGAGAGGAAAGAACAGAGAGAAACTCACATTTTGCCCTCTTCCCTTTGCTCTGCATAGTTTAGGTTTAAAAGAAGAAGGGAGAAAAGATTAACATTGCTCTCCCTGCCTTGTGTGGTCTTAACAACTTAACAAAGCCAGAACCTCATGATCCTTAAGATTTATAGAAATTATATATGAAGAAGTATATATAATGTATATAAATCAATTTTTTCAATACCCCTATATTCTAATTTAGCACTTATATATAATTATATTTAAATCTAAATGCAAAATCACAAAAGGTCAAAGAAAACTCTAAATTAATAGCATGCACGACAAATGGGGTTAGGCCTTTGATAATTTGGTTCAGAGAATGGGGTTTAGTATCGTAGCAACTGTGAAAAATAGTAAAAAAAAAAAAAAAAAATAGTTCTGAATACCTTCTACAGTTCCTTGTTCAGTTAAAAAAAGAAAGAAATAGAAAACACTGCAACTTGCACGTAATGAAACCAAATGAAATGCTGTAGCTCTGAGATTGAATATAAGAGACTGAATAATGGCATTGACGATACCATGCTAATGCTTAGTGGAAGTCACATGATTTACTACACTGTGATCTGGAACCATCTATCCACACTCCAATAGGGTATAACCAAACGTTTTTAATCAATAATGAAACTTTTAATGTGTCTGACCTTAGTCAAAGAAGAGTACAGGTGCATCTCAATAAATTAAAATGTTGTGGAAAAGTTCGTTTATTTCAGAAATTCAACTCAAATTGTGAAACTGGTGATTTAAATAAATTCAGTGCACACATACTGAAGGAGTTTAAGTCTTTGGTTCTTTTAATTGTGATGATTTTGGTTCACATTTAACAAAAACCCACCAATTCACATCTCAACAAATTAGAACACTTCATAAGACCAATAAAAAAATAAAATAAAAAAAGTGCATTGTTGGGCTTCTGGAAAGTATGTTCATTTACTGTATATGTACTCAATGCTTGGTAGGGGCTCCTTGTGCTTTAATTACTGCCTCAGTTCAGCGTGGCATGGAGGTGATCAGTTTGTGGCTCTGCTGACAGTGGTCTTCAGCTCATCAGCATTGTTTGGTCTCTTGTTTCTCATCTTCCTCTTGACAATAGCTCATAGATTCTCTCTGGGGTTCAGATCTGGTCAGTTTGCTGGACAGTCAAGCACACCAACACCATGGTCATTTAACCAACTTTTGGTGATCTTGCCAGTGTGGACAGGTGCCAAATCCGGCTGGAAAATGAAATCAGCATCTTCAAAAAGCTTCAAAAAGCTGGGCAGCAGAAGGAAGCATGAAGTGCACCAAAAATTATTGGTAAACAGGTGCAGTGACTTTCCAGAAGATGACATTGCACCCCAAATCATCACAGACTGTGGAAGCTTAACACTGGACTTCAAGCAGCTTGGGCTATGAGCTTCTCCAGTCTTCCTCCTGACTCCAGGACCTTGGTTTCCAAATGAAATACAACACTTGCTCTCATCTGAAAAGAGGGACTTTGGGCCAACAGGACTTTTCTGGGCAACAGTCCAGTTCTTCTTCTCCTTAGCTCAGGTAAGATGCCTCTGATGCTGTCTTTAGTTCAGGAGGGTCTTAACAAGAGGAATACAACAACTGTAGCTTAATTCCTTGACACATCTGTGTGTGGTGGCTCTTGATGCCTTGACCCCAGTCCATTCCTTGTGAAGTTCACTCAAATTCTTGAATCGATTTTTCTTGACCATCCTCATAAGGCTGCGGTTCTCTCTGTTGGTTGTCTTTATCTTCCACACTTTTTCCATCCACTCAACTCTCTGTTAACATGCTTGGATACAGCACTCTGTGAACAGCCAGCTTCTTGTGCAATGAGTGTTTGTGGCTTACCCTCCTTGTGAAGGGTGTCAATGATTGTCTTCTGGACAACTGTCAGATCAGCAGTCTTCCCCATGATTGTGTAGCCTAGTGAACCAAACTGAGAGACCATTTTGAAGTCTCGGGAAACCTTTGCAGGTGTTTTGGGTTGATTAGCTGATTGACATGTCACCATATTCTAATTTGTTGAGAGAGAATTGGTGGGTTTATGTTACATTTGAGCCAAAATAATCACAATTAAAAGAACCAAAGACTTAATCTAATCCAGTCTGTGTGCATTTAATTTATTTAATACACGAGTTTCACAATTTGAGTTGAATTACTGAAATAAATGAACTTTTCCATATATTATACATATATTATATACATTTATACAGTATTGTTCAAAATAATAGCAGTACAATGTGACTAACCAGAATAATCAAGGTTTTTCGTATATTTTTTTATTGCTACGTGGCAAACAAGTTACCAGTAGGTTCAGTAGATTCTCAGAAAACAAATGAGACCCAGCATTCATGATATGCACGCTCTTAAGGCTGTGCAATTGGGCAATTAGTTGAATTAGTTGAAAGGGGTGTGTTCAAAAAAATAGCAGTGTGGCATTCAATCACTGAGGTCATCAATTTTGTGAAGAAACAGGTGTGAATCAGGTGGCCCCTATTTAAGGATGAAGCCAACACTTGTTGAACATGCATTTGAAAGCTGAGGAAAATGGGTCGTTCAAGACATTGTTCAGAAGAACAGTGTACTTTGATTAAAAAGTTGATTAGAGAGGGGAAAACCTATAAAGAGGTGCAAAAAATGATAGGCTGTTCAGCTAAAATGATCTCCAATGCCTTAAAATGGAGAGCAAAACCAGAGAGACGTGGAAGAAAACGGAAGACAACCATCAAAATGGATAGAAGAATAACCAGAATGGCAAAGGCTCAGCCAATGATCACCTCCAGGATGATCAAAGACAGTCTGGAGTTACCTGTAAGTACTGTGACAGTTAGAAGACGTCTGTGTGAAGCTAATCTATTTTCAAGAATCCCCCGCAAAGTCCCTCTGTTAAAAAAAAGGCATGTGCAGAAGAGATTACAATTTGCCAAAGAGCACATCAACTGGCCTAAAGAGAAATGGAGGAACATTTTGTGGACTGATGAGAGTAAAATTGTTCTTTTTGGGTCCAAGGGCCACAGGCAGTTTGTGAGACGACCCCCAAACTCTGAATTCAAGCCACAGTACACAGTGAAGACAGTGAAGCATGGAGGTGCAAGCATCATGATATGGGCATGTTTCTCCTACTATGGTGTTGGGCCTATTTATCGCATACCAGGGATCATGGATCAGTTTGCATATGTTAAAATACTTGAAGAGGTCATGTTGCCCTATGCTGAAGAGGACATGCCCTTGAAATGGTTGTTTCAACAAGACAATGACCCAAAACACACTAGTAAACGGGCAAAGTCTTGGTTCCAAACCAACAAAATTAATGTTATGGAGTGGCCAGCCCAATCTCCAGACCTTAATCCAATTGAGAACTTGTGGGGTGATATCAAAAATGCTGTTTCTGAAGCAAAACCAAGAAATGTGAATGAATTGTGGAATGTTGTTAAAGAATCATGGAGTGGAATAACAGCTGAGAGGTGCCACAAGTTGGTTGACTCCATGCCACACAGATGTCAAGCAGTTTTAAAAAACTGTGGTCATACAACTAAATATTAGTTTAGTGATTCACAGGATTGCTAAATCCCAGAAAAAAAAAAATGTTTGTACAAAATAGTTTTGAGTTTGTACAGTCAAAGGTAGACACTGCTATTTTTTTGAACACACCCCTTTCAACTAATTG
The DNA here is from genome assembly GCF_003368295.1 of Carassius auratus. Taxonomy (NCBI): domain Eukaryota; kingdom Metazoa; phylum Chordata; class Actinopteri; order Cypriniformes; family Cyprinidae; genus Carassius; species Carassius auratus. The sequence goes on along the minus strand of NC_039278.1, from coordinate 3,005,539 downwards.
CCCAATTGCACAGGCTTAAGAGCGTGCATATCATGAATGCTGGGTCTTGTTTGTTTTCTGACAATCTACTGAACTTACTGGTAACTTGTTTGCCACGTATCAATAAAAAAATATACTAAAAACCTTGATTATTCTGGTTAGTTACATTGTACTGCTATTATTTTGAACAAAACTGTATATATACACACACACACTCTATCTATCTATCTATACTCTGTTATTCTCCTTCTACCAATTTACTGAATATTAAAAACAATATAAAATACTTTCACAAATATTTATTCGTAATATGTGCAGAAAAAAAAAAATTGACCCAAGATGGGCTAATCACATGTTTACTAGCAACTAGTAATAATATATATTTTATTTCTTGCAATACCACAAATTCAAATGATTTAATATTAGATTATCCATAGAACAATATCAGCTGTCTGTACTGTTCTGGTTGTGGAGGTCATGGGCGGACTGACAGACATCCCAGTTTGTCCCATTATAGCTGGTAGATGTGACTACATTAAAGCTTTCTAACAATCTCAGACTATTTTATTACTACTCCGACAGAACAAAGTTACAATAAATCAGGTCCATTTATTATCATTACACTCAAACCTGGAGAAATAAACTGCATCTACACACATGGTAATACTGATATAAAAAAAGATACATTAAACAAATATTGATTTTACTGTGCCATATTAAATTCATGTAAACAGTTACATTAATGACATTATTATTATTATTTTTAATCAAGCCTTTAAAAATAATTGTATAATGTACCCAGTATAAACTCCATGTTAAAATCCAACAATAGCAAGAGCAACACTGGACATTTCCCCAAATACATAAAATGAAATAAATAAATTGCATTGCTGCTAGCTAACTCAAATCTGTGTTTAGTTTCAGTTGTTTGGAATAAGCTGATGCATGGACCGAAAGCTAGAGCAGCAGTGAAGTTACACAGATGCTTGAGAGCACATTCACCTCCAAGCTGACGGCTGTTATTTAGAGTTATTAACAAGTCATATCAGTCTATAACAATGTATAAAATATATGAATAAAATACAAATGTTCAAAATATAGATTTTTATATATTTACTACACATATTTTACATTTCCATCTCACCCCAACTTCCTGTTTCTACTAGAAATGTCTGAACAGAAAAATAAAACCCTGTGCTAGTCAATGCAAAAGTTATGGACAGAAACCAGGCCATAACAAAGAGAAGAGCTCCCTCTACTGGCAGAAGTAACATGTTAGATGAGACGGACTCTTCTGAGATGTTTCTCTCCCTCGACAGAATAAATAAACACGAATCGTACGATATCACTGACATGGAGGCTTCCAGGCACTCTAGAAATAAACCTCTAAACCTTGGACTTTCTTAACAGACAGCTGATTAGCACTTAGATATTACAAAACTGTTTCAAAAGCTGACTGTCACATGATCCACAGCCGGCTAATGCTTCGCTAATGAATATTACAGTCATATTGTTAATAGCCTACATAAAATTGTTGTTGAGCTTAAACCTCATTATTGTTCACATATGGTCAGATAAACTGTCTATATAATTGCTTTTAAGCAATATTTTATAGTAGCCTATGAAACTCGAAACAATCGATGAAAAAGCTAAAATGTAAAAATGCAACATAGCTACGCTCAAAGAAAAGTCCATGATAATAAGATGGAAATCCTAATATGGATTTTCACAGGTGTTTTGACTGTATTTTTTATTTTTATGTAAAATTACACATTGCATTGTGTTGTGTTTTAGGATTAAAGGAAATGTACAGAAATACTTTCCAACAGAAATTGTAAAGAATCTTTTAATAAAAAAAATTAAATTTAACACCAAATTAATAGTATTGGTTGGTGTCAGCTATTCATTACTAGAGGTGTTTTTCTTATATCAACAGTAAACTAATGCACTTTGATAACTTCTAACTTTTGTTTACTGGGGGAAAGAAATACATTTTGATGGGGAAAATAGTATTGTGTGTATGTGTGTGTGTTTGTGTGTGTGTGTGTGTGTGTTTCTTCTCTCTCTTTTTTAATGCTGTTCATAATATTTTACAAAAAACTATTTGTTAGTCTCACCATCTGGAGAGCCCTTGATAACCAGCAGAGGGCACTCCATCCCTTAAACTCTGTCACAGTCTTGGACTTCATTTCCCATAATCCTGAGCGCCGGACTCATCAGCCCTCATTGTTTGCACCTGTGTCTCATTAACCCTGTCTGCTCACACTATATGTATATATACATGTCTTGTTTTTTTTCTGCCCCTGTGTCTCTTGTTATTATTTGGATCGTTTTGCTGGTTTATGACTTATGCCTGTGTTTGGATCCCGATGGTGGATTACCCTCTGAATAAACACAGTGTTTGGATCCTCAGCCTTCGTGTCTCACTGTGGTTCATGACAGGGTATTTGTTTTTTCAAGCCTGCTTCAGAACTGTGAACATATCATAACTGATTTTCATGAAAATATGTATTGAATACATTTTATTTGACCCATATCATGTATTAAATATAAATATAAATAAATACATTTTTAAAAAATAGCACACATTTCAAAAAAGAAAAAAAGAAAAGAAATACCCATAGAACACTCAGTTTGTAACAGCAATGCTAGGACTCCATTAGTATTTGTGTGATTGTTGTTTATTACCAACTGCACACTTTTTCTTCTCAAATGATGTCATCTTCATATGTATTTATGTAGCATCATCTTTATCCTTTAGGCCGGGGTCTATCCATCATAATGTGCTTCTTTATTCTACATAACTCTAAATAGAGCAAATCTATTTTCTAATCGAAAGGTTGCATAGATTAAGCGAAAGCCCAACTTTGTGTTGAAGGTGGTATTTTCCCGCTCAATCCCATCATGCCACTGGACCGTTGCTGGACTGAACTGCTAAAGCCCTGTGTGGAGGAGGGACTGATGGGAATGAAAGAGGGATTAGCCTGAATAGACACTGTAAGACAAGAGTAAATCTGTACTGCAGACTGACCCACATCCAGCACCACATCGTATTGTCTGCCAGCAGTGGGAAAAGAAAGAAAGAAAGAAAGAAAGAAAGAAAGAAAGAAAGAAAGAAAGAAATGACACAGAAAAAGGTAAGATATCATTTTACTGATTACTCGAATAGAACAGAAATAAAGAGACTTTCTTCAAACATTGAGTGGCATTAAAACTGAGCAAAAGATTTCATGTTCTTAAAACATCATTTGAGAAGCAGCGTAGTAAAACCACTGAAGACAGAGGCATATTTCTATAAGGAGATTATTCTGACTATTTATAGCTTACCAGTTTCATTCATTCTCTAAATAAAACAATTAAAAATAAAATGTATCTGACGATCTTAAATCTTGCAGTCACGCATTAAATCTAAATGATTGGTTCAGTATCCGGTGGTTTATTTTGCACAGGTCTGTTCATGTCTGAACTGGATTTGGATCATATCTATGAGTTTATAAACAACACTGCAGATATAAAAACATTATATCCAAGATTTCTTTCAAATATTTGTTAACCAAAGAGGAGAGTTTGCTAATTTAAATGAAATGATTATTTCATTGATCGCACATTGTTGGCCTCTATATCACATGCGTTTAATATTTTCTCCATATGTTTGTATTCACAGGTCGCAGCGACAGTCCAAACTGTTGAAGGAAACATGCCTCCAAGCTATGAAGAGGCAAACGCAGGTATTCAGCCTTTTGTCAGATATACAACATTTTCTTGTATTTATTTGATGTGATCTTCTCTTTGCAGGATGTCCTGGTTACTACTATGGTGAAGGAACCTTTTCCTGGGATGACATGTATATAAGACAAGTTTTTATACGAAAGGTAGCAATTAAAATAGTTTAAACTTAATTAAATGAAGTAGATAGGACTATCAAATCAAAATGCAGCTCTTACGCTTATATTCTTGCAGGTTTATTCGATTCTGATGCTGCAGCTGTTTTCAACAGTAGCAGTTATTGCTCTCTTCACGTTCTGGTGAGGAACTGATTCTTGATCTAAAACTCTTATGTGACAGTCAGTGTCTCATTACTGAATTACACTATCAGTCAAACGTTTGAGGACAGGAAGTTTTTATCACTGATAATAATCAGAAGTGTTTATTGAGCAGCAAATCGGCGTATTAGAATGACTCTGAAGACTGCAGTAATGACAATTTGTAAGATATCTTAGATTTGCATTAAGCAATAATGACATTTTACATTATATTCAAACATAAAGCAGTTCTTTTAATTTGTAATAATATTTAACAGTATTACTCTTTTTCACTGTATTTATTTTTGATCAGATAAACGAGTGAGCAGAAGAGACCACTTTCAAAAGCATTTACAAAATGGTTTATGTTATGAATCAGTTATGTGTATATTATATTTTATACGGACTGTTTAACTCTTGAGCCGTTTCTGTCTGCTTCAGTGCTCCAGTGAGGATGTACATTCAGACACATCCTGTTTTATACTCCGTGTCCAAGTACGTGAAACTACAGGTTGATCAGTAATAAAATGTTTACTGCTTTATAAAGTTCATCGCTGGATCTGTAACTCAGGCTGTGTCTGTGTTTGCAGTCTTCTGTTTCTCCTCACATATATCTCACTGGCTTGCTGCGGTGATTTGAGGTAAGTCAGTACACTGTTAATCCAGTAAACTGCAGTTGTGCTAATGTACTGGTTATACACTCTTCTGGAAAATAATTAGGAAAACATTAGAATATAATATTGGGATCTATTTTTTCTTTTCTGTATTGCAGGAGGCAGTTTCCATGGAATCTTATTCTTCTTATAATCTTTGTGAGTATCAGTTTAAAGATACATTAGAGGAATTGTTCACCTAAAAATGAAAATTTGCTTTAAATTTACTCACCTTCTGGTCTTCATCAGATTTGTAGAAATGTAGCATTGCATCATTTGAGTCCGAGCAGCTGCTAAAAACATCACAGTAATCCAGAAGTAATCCAGATCAGTTAACATCTGGAGAAGTAAAAAACTAATCTAGCATTAAAACGTGTTTAACTTCAAATCATTGGTCTTGGCCAAAATAAGAGTTCATAATCCATTCGAATTCTTTCTCCAGTGAAAACCTCCATCGCCTGTTGTCCTCTCACATCAACATCCACACACATATTTGTTTAAACACTCATCTTTTCACTTCACAACCCATTATCTGTTATTATCAGCTGTTTGGACTCTAATTCTGACGGCACCCATTCACTGCAGAGCATCCATTGATGAGACATGATGCAGTGCTACATTTTCCCAAATCTGTTCTGATGAACAACAAAAAGAAAGAAAGATTCAAGCATATTTTCCCCCCAAGCATATCATTAAATTTTTTAAAGACATTTATTTGTTTTAATATTAAAAAGTCATCCACTTTGAATTCCAAAACAGTCCATCACCACAAGATAAATGCATGTCAGCCTTTGGTCTTAATTCATTTATAGTATTTTAGATTTTTGGAGTCAGTCTTTAATTTCATACATGCATTGAAATTTACATTTGATTAATATCATGAAAATTATATGAATACATTTACAAATGTTCTCCCCCCCCACCCCTTGTCAAACACAGACTCTGAGCATGGCTTGCATGTTGGGCTTTATCTCTAGGTAATGACACATCTGTTGTGTGTGCATGCTTTCTCAAACATGATCTCTTAAATCCCAGAAGATGTGTTTCATTTCGGTAATGTACCTTTTCCTGCTTCTGCCAGTTTCTACAACACCAAGTCTGTCGTGCTGTGCATTGGCATCACTGCCACAGTGTGTCTGTGTGTCACCATCTTCAGCTTTCAGAGCAAGGTGAGCAAATACCAGAAAAGATATTCCAATTAGAAATATTAATAAGCTTTTTAATGAACATCAGTGTGATTTATCATAGTGCTGTTGCCAATGATATATACACATCGTAAAATACAATAATATTCCAATTCTAAAGTGTTATTTGTCTCTCTAGATTGACATCACCTCTTTCCAAGGTCTTCTCTTCATTCTGTGTATGGTCATGTTTTTCTGTGCTATTGTCATGGGATTTGTGGTTCCCTTTGGCTATGTAAGTATCCAAAAATATAAGTAAATAAAAGAAAAAAGAGAAAACCAGACTTGAAAATTTGAATGAGTTTTAAAAGCTTAAAGATTGAAGCAGTTTTTAAAGAAGTTATAAAAGCTCAACATTGAAAGATTTTAAGGTCCTACGGTTAACTACAAACCATTAACTACACCCTTTGCCTCAATAAACTCCTAACTGCGGCTTATTATACTGCAGGACTGTTGAATACTTGAATCTGATTGGTTGACAAATGTGTGCAAAAGAAATGGTGTGTAATTATTTTCAGGAAAACAGATGGCAAACGCAGTTCTTGACAGCATTAGGAGTCCATATCACTTCACCAAATGATTTCAGTTATTTCAAAGTTCCTTACAGCCTAAAACAGCAAAAGATCACAAACAAAAACCACAACAAAACTGACCAAGCAAATAGATAGAGTTAACAACAGGATAAAAATGACAAATTATTTCCAAGTTGTTGCCAAGACACATTTTATTAGTTATTTATTATTACAGAAAACACATACTCTCTTTCTCCCGCTTTCTTTCCCTTACAAACCCACACACACACAGTATAGACACACACACACACACACACACACACACACACACACACACACACAGTATACACACACACACACACACATAAATGGAAAGAGCTCTCTCTGGTTCTATCAGTAAAATATTTCAATAACCTCAAAGCTACATGTCATTCCTTATGAGCAGAATACTACGCACTGTTCATGGACTTACATCTTCACTATTAGTAAAGACGCTGCTGCTGAACACTGTTGAGAGACACACAAACTCACACACGACTAATCTCTGTCTCTCTCTAAAAACGTCATTATTAGTATACTATTGTTGCTAAGGTCTAGGGCCGGATTTACCTCTTGTGAAGAAAATAAATAAATTAAAAAAATAATAATAATTGTGCCTTCCTTATTAATACACAATGGCCTGGTCCTCAAGACGTTGTAGAGAGAGAGAGAGAGAGAGAGAGATTAAGCATGTGTGAATTATTGGAGTTATTTGTGCATCTCTCAACAGTGTTCGGCAGCAATATCTACTCTACTAATAGATGAAGAGACGAATCACTAAGTTTAACTGCTTCAAAAACTGTAACGTTACCATCTTGCTACTGAGAAATGTCATGTAGTTTTTCTGTTTATGTCTCTGCGTTTGTGTGCGAGTACGTGACTGAACTGTATGTGTGTGCCTTAAAAAAAAAAATAAAAAAAATAAAAAAACCTTCAAAAGTCCAAATATAGACTGTAGTCTCTTTCAAACGGCTTTGTCTTTGAAAGGTTCCCTGGTTACATGCGGTCTATGCCAGCATAGGAGCTGTGGTCTTCACTATGGTGAGAAGGAGATTAGTTAAGAATGGATTATGGTTTTAAATGATGATTATTTATCATGTGATTAAGATGATATAAGGTCGACTGACCTGTGTCTCTTTCTCTTCTTTCACTTCTTCTCTCCCAGTTTCTCGCTTTTGATACACAGCTGTTGATGGGGACCAAGCAATACGCAATGAGTCCTGAAGAATATATCTTTGCAACACTCAGTCTCTACCTGGATATTGTGTACTTGTTCACATTCCTGCTTCAGTTGTTTGGTAATGGGAGATAATGTGCCATGGATTTGTTGTAATATTGTCTGTCATGTACAATATTGATGGCTACTGTTCTGCAACCTCAATGTTTTTAGAACAGCACATTGCCTTTTATTTAGAGTTAGTTTGAAAGAAAATCAACTCTGTAAGAATGTTTTCTCTAGTACTGAAATATGCACTTCATGAGTTATTCAAAGGTCAAAGTCAAAAACTTTTCATGTGACTAAATCAATCTGACTAAATGCTGCACCAAAACGTACAAGGATGTTATGCAGTCATTAACTGTTAAAATTAAGGGTAAAAAAACATATATACATAATTATGTATATACAATATTCTAAAACTCTGTCATGTAAACATTTGATTATCACAAATTGTTATTGTGAGATCATTCATTTTGCAATGCATTGTAGTTGTCACTTTGACATCCTAACCTTTTAGATAATAGCTTTTGAAGAGTTACTTAAAAAAAAAAAAAAAAAGTAAAATGACGGGTTCTCGTTACCTTGCTAATATGGGAAAGCCAAAAAGAATGGACAAAAGAAGAAGAATGAAATATGAATGTCAGTACACCAGTTTAATCACAACGTGTAGTGCTGTAGTGTGATGTTATTATAAAATATTAAAAATAAATAAATGCACAGTGCCAGGGGTCTTGTGTATGTGTTGTGTATGTTTGGATTTCAGAAATCTGAATGCTCATGATACAGTATATGGTCAATATCACATAAGCAGCAGAGCAGTATGTCTCTATATCAGCAGGTCAATGATTGAGCTGTACTGTAGGCACCATGCTCCAGGGATTTCACAACTTGCTTTTCTTATCTCTCCTTTACTGAAATTTAGAGGGTGACCGATTGATCAGTTTTGCAGGTAACTGGTTCCAGAATCAAGTCATTGAAGGTGATTCTGAAATTAGTGAGAATGCACCAGACTTAATGCTTTTTATTTTAGTCATGGTTATCACTGTCAGTCATTGCAATTTTGAGAGTTAAATTCTGCATTTATATGCGGATGTCTCTTAGCAGCTTAAAAAACAAAACTGTTATTCAAATTCTGGATTATATCTAGAAAATGTAAAGAAGATGTTATATTTGATCAAGTATGTGGAGGAATGCATGTGTTTGTATGTTTCACAGCCTGTCATTCTTCATCAAGGAAAATGACACTTCGCTTCATGCTGCCAATCACCTTTCACTGTACCTGTCTTAGTACCTGTATTTTCTCTGTATCAGCCGCTTTTTGCTTGTTTTGTTGACTCTAGCCATTTTTTTCCACATAAAAAATAAATAAATCACAAAATTGAAGGTATGTTGTTATGAAGGTTAAAACAGCATTATATTGTTGATTCATAGTTTGAAAATATTTATCTAACAGTATGGCCTGAATGAGAGAGTCACCCTCAAAAACTGGGAGAACCTAAAACAAAAACATAAGTTAAAGGCAAATTTGTATATTTCTACACACGTTATTATTCAGCTACATACCAGATAACTAAAGTAATGGACATTAATTGTTGATTAGTGAGCAAATTACTGAGGTGAAATTGGAGACAACAGGCAGTTTAATACTGAATCCTTGGTCGTGCACATCCACCATGTTTGTAGTTTTTCAATGCTTTTTATTTGTGTTTGTTGTTCTGAACCAAATCCTTCACCAAAGTGCAATGGATTGTGGGCAATATTAGCCATTAGAGTGTGCACTGATCACACTTCAAAAATCTACCTGAAATAGTAAATCATACTATTGTCAACATGCTATGTCACCTTTTATTTATATAGCACTTTAAACAACATTCGTTTGGAAAACAGTGTCTCAATAATGCAAAATGATAGTTAAAGGTAGTTCATCATTGAATTCAGTGATGTCATCTCTGTTCAGTTAAATAGTGTCTGTACATTCATTTGCAATCAAGTCAACGATATCCCTGTAGATGAAGTTACCCCAACTAAGCAAGCCAGAGGCGACAGCGGCAAGGAACCGAAACTCCATCGGTGACAGAATGGAGAAAAAAACCTTGGGAGAAACCAGGCTCAGTTGGGGGTCAGTTCTCCTCTGACCAGACGAAACCAGTAGTTCAATTCCAGGCTGCAGCAAAGTCAGATTGTGCAGAAGAATCATCTGTTTCCTGTGGTCTTGTCCTGGTGCTCCTCTGAGACAAGGTCTTTACAGGGGATCTGTATCTGGGGCTCTAGTTGTCCTGGTCTCCGCTGTCTTTCAGGGCAGTAGAGGTCCTTTCTAGGTGCTGATCCACCATCTGGTCTGGATACGTACTGGATCCGGGTGACTGCAGTGACCCTCTGATCTGGATACAGACTGGATCTGGTGGCCACGATGACCTCGGAACAAGAGAGAAACAGACAAATATTAGCGTAGATGCCATTCTTCTAATGATGTAGAAAGTACGGTGTTATGTGAAGTGTTTCCGGTTCCAGTTTACCTAATTAATGCAGCCTAAAAATCCTTTAACGGATTTGGATATTAAAAGTATATTAGTATGTTATGTGTATGCCAGGTTAAAGAGATGGGTCTTTAATCTAGATTTAAACTTCAAGAGTGTGTCTGCCTCCCGCACAATGTTAGGTAGGTTATTCCAGAGTTTAGGTGCCAAATAGGAAAAGGATCTGCCGCTCGCAGTTGATTTTGATATTCTAAGTATTATCAAATTGAGTTTTGAGAACGTAGCGGACGTAGAGGAGTATAATGTAAAAGGAGCTCATTCAAATTCTGAGGTGCTAAACCATTCAGGGCTTTATAAGTAATAAGCAATATTTTAAAATCTATACGATGTTTGATAGGGAGCCAGTGCAGTGTTGACAGGACCGGGCTAATATGGTCATACTTCCTGGTTCTAGTAAGAACTCTTGCTGCTGCATTTTGGACTAGCTCCAGTTTGTTTACCAAGCGTGCAGAACAACCACCCAATAAATCATTACAATAGTCTAACCTTGAAGTCATAAATGCATGGATTAACATTTCTGCATTTGACATTGAGAGCATAGGCCATAATTTAGATATATTTTTGAGATGGAAAAATGCAGTTTTACAAATGCTAGAAATGTGGCTTTCTAAGGAAAGATTGCAATCAAATAGCACACCTAGGTTCCTAACTGATGACGAAGAATTGACAGAGCAACCATCAAGTCTTAGACAGTGTTCTAGGTTATTCCAAGCAGAGTTTTTAGGTCCTAAAAATTAACACCTCTGTTTTTTTCTGAATTTAGCAGTAAGAAATTACTCGTCATCCAATTTTTTACATCGACTATGCATTCCATTAGTTTTTCAAATTGGTGTGTTTCACCGGGCCGCGAAGAAATATAGAACTGAGTATCATCAGCATAACAGTGAAAGCTAACACCAGGTTTCCTGACGATATCTCCCAAAGGTAACATATAAAGCGTGAAGAGTAGCGGCCCTAGAACTGAGCCTTGAGGTACTCCATACTGCACTTGTGATCGATATGATAAATCTTCATTCACTGCTACGAACTGATGGCGGTCATATAAATATGATTTAAACCATGCTAATGCACTTCCACTGATGCCAACAAAGTGTTCAAGTCTATGTAAAAGAATGCTGTGTTCAATTGTGTCAAAGCAGCACTAAGATCCAATAAAACTAATAGAGAGATACACCCACGATCAGATGATAAGAGCAGATCATTTGTAACTCTAAGGAGAGCAGTCTCAGTACTATCATACAGTCTAAATCCTGACTGGAAATCCTCACATATACCATTTTCTCTAAGAAGGAATATAATTGTGAAGATACCACTTTCTTAGTATCTTGGACAGAAAAGGGAGATTAGAGATTGGTCTATAATTAACTAGTTATTTGGGGTCAAGTTGTGGTTTTTTGATGAGAGGCTTAATAACAGCCAGTTTGAAGGTTTTGGGGACATATCCTAATGAAAATGAGGAATTAATAATAGTCAGAAGAGGATCTATGACTTCTGGAAGCACCTCTTTTAGGAGCTTAGATGGTATAGGGTCTTACACACATGTTGTTGGTTTAGATGATTTAACAAGTTTATACAATTCTTCCTCTCCTATAGTAGAGAGTGAGTGGAACTGTTCCTCAGGGGGTCTATAGTGCACTGTCTGATGCGATACTGTAACTGACAGCTGAATGGTTGCAGTTTATCTCTAATAGTATCGATTTTAGAAGTAAAGTTGTTCATAAAGTCATTACTGCTGTGGTGTTGGGAAATGTCAACACTTGTTGAGGCTTTATTTTTTGTTAATTTAGCCACTGTATTGAATAAATACCTGGGGTTATGTTTGTTTTCTTCTAAAAGAGAAGAAAAGTAATCAGATCTAGCAGTTTTTAATGCTTTTCTGTAGGATATGTTATTTTCACGCCAGGCAATACGAAATACCTCTAGTTTTGTTTTCCTCCAGCTGCGCTCCATTTTTCGGGCTGCTCTCTTTAGGGTGCGAGTATGCTCATTATACCATGGTGTCAAACTGTTTTCCTTAACCTTCCTTAAGCGTAAAGGAGCAACTGCATTTAAAGTGCTAGAAAAGTGAGAGTCCATAGTTTCTGTTACATCATCAATTTTTTCTGAGGTTTTGGATATGCTTAGGAATTTGGATACATCAGGAAGATAACTTAAAAAGCAGTCTTTTGTGGTAGAAGTGATGGTTCTTCCATACTTGTAACAAGAAGTAGAATTTACAATTTTGGCTATATGAAGTTTGCACAGAACTAAATAATGATCTGAGATATCATCACTTGGCTGAATAATTTCAACACTATCAACATCAATTCCATGTGACAGTATTAAATCTAGCTATCTAGATATGATTCGGGACACACTTTTTCCGATCTCACATAACATTTAGAATAAATACAGTAGCATGAACATTGGGATGCAGGGCCTGTCATTATTTACTCAACCCCATGTGATTCCAGTCGACTTTGATTAATTTTCCAAATCACTAATTAAATTATTTAGAAAATCCCAAGGTCTGAACCTTAAAAACATGCTTTTGACTTGTGTGAAGCAAACCTGTCCTCAAAGCACAAAATTGTCCCTATACATTTAATTTATAAGTCAACGCTTGTGTTTTAGGTACTGGCACCATCCTCCTTCAGGTGATGCCAGTCTGGACCACCCTGTTTTTACAGAGATTTAACACACTTCAGATCCTTTACTCTACCTCAGTTCTTTGTAGTTAACATTGGTTCATCTCCATTACTTTTGACTGTGTATACAGATCACAACTAATTCATTTTCTTGTCAAGAATGTGTAACCATAACCAACGACCTGTGCAATGGTCATTAATTGTTCAAAATATAACTTAAATATAAAACATAAAAAGAGTTCTGAAAATATAATTGCAGAAGCCTTGTCTAGAACATAACCTGTTAGATTTTTTTATGTACTATACTATATAAACTTGTGGTTTATATTTAAGTTTTTTTGGGGGGGTGGGGGAAACATGATGTTAGCTATCACTGTAATGATGATGATACTTAGCTCTATATTTCTTTGTGGCCCAATGAAACACCAATTCGCAAAATTAAGAGAATGCATAACTGAAACACCATTTCATTCATTCATGACCTTAAGGTTAGATTATTGTAATGCTTTATTGGGTGGTTGCTTTGCGTGCTTAATAAACAAACTCCAGCTGGTCCAAAATGCAGCAGCAAGAGTTCTTTCTAGAACCAAGACGTATGACCATATTAGCCCGGTTCTGTCAACTCTGCACTGGCTCCCTATTAAACATTGTATACATTTTAAAATCTGGCTAATTACTTATAAAGCCCTGAATGGTTTAGCTCCTCAATACATGAGCGTGCTCATATCGCATTATAGTCCTTCATGTCCACTGCAATCTCAAAACTCTGGCCCTTTGATAATACCTAGATCAAAGTCAACTGCGGGCGTCAGATCCTTTTCCTATTTAGTGCCCAAACTCTGGAATAATCTACCTAGAGTTGTTCGGGAGGCAGACACACTGTCAATTTAAATCTAGATTAAAGAACCATCTCTTTAACCTGCCATACACATAATACACAATCACTTTTCTATAATTCAAATCCATTAAAGGATTGTTAGGCTGCATTTATTTGGTCAACCGGAACAAGGAGCACTCATAACACCCAACGTACTTATTACTTGTTACGTAAGAAGAATGGCATCTACAATAATATTACTCTGTTTGATTCTTATTCCGAGGTCACAGTAGCCACCAGATCCAATATGTTTCCATATCACACGGTGGATCAGCACCTAGAGCAGGGATCCTCAGATCTGGCCCACAAGATCCACTTTCCTGCAGAATTTAGCTCTAACCCTAATCAAACCAACTGAGCATGCTAATCAGTATCTTCAGGATCATTAGAAAATCACAGGTAGGTGAGCTTGATCAGAGTTGGAGCGAAACTCAACCAAAAGAGACAACCTTTACATTCCTGAATGTTGTAGTGTCGTCTGCCGGTTCTCAGAAGAATCACACTCAGTCAGGGATTTATCTCTCAGAAGAAAAAACTTTATTTAAAGTAAAATAAAGTAAGAGTCTTTGCAAGGAGATCTCCCGAATGTTATTTGGTATCTACTTATAAACACTATATGGGGCGGTTCCACATAGTCAAACTTTTCCTTATGATTACAATTTTAATACCTCCCTAGAGAGGAGGGCTCCCCCTGCTTGATTTATTCTAAAGAAAGGCCCTGTATGTATGTCTGACCATATGTTTCTCATCAGTTTTGTACATTCCAGCACGTAGGCAACTTTCTATTACCTATAGAATATAATAGAATAATACTAGCAGAAAAAATGGCTAGATTCACATTGATTATATACTTGATTAATTAAAATCTTACTAATGAAAATCTTCCATAATGTCAGCGGAGACCATGTCACATATGAAAATCTGGGTGTGCCACATTTATTGTCAGATTACTGTGCAAAATTATGGGCTAGTATTTCTGTCACACTGCTTCCGTCCAACCATACTCCTTGTGGTAATTTGCAGGTTGTCAAAATGTAGTTAATTGTTAAATGTAATAATTTTCTTCCAAATACAATAATTTTGAACTTCTGGTATGAAACTTGGACATTTCCAATCTGGCAACACTGTCTGTTGATGTTGGGCACTGGGAGGGAGAAGCATCCTCATCAGGTGTAAGGTTAGGACTCGTGTCCGGCTGTCCATCAAGCCAAGGTTTTTTGCAAAAAAAATTAAGAAAGGAGCTCTCCGACATATTAGCTAGCAATGTGCAATCAGAAATTATCTGTTTATATCATAGACTGCTGGGGTCACAGTCAGCTGCTGTTTGCTGATTGGTTGGCAGTCCAAATGTCGGCAGATATATTTTAACAAAAATAATTTAAAATGTAAATTACATTTTAACATTTTTAGCATTAAATGAGCTATGTGGAGGTTTTTACTTAAAAAAAAATCTTTAAGATAGAGTTTTAATTTGTACATGTATGAGCCAACCATGATGTAAAAAAAAGAATGACACCTCGACTGTCCACCACGGTTGCCTCTATCAGCCTGTAGAGGCAAAATTGTTTGTGGAGGAGTCGGGCCCGAATTTGCGCGAAAATTCATAAAATGTGACGTCATGCGAGTTCTCGTCTACTTGGGCTTACAACCAGGGGGCAAGGAACACGCCCGGAAGTTGTCGAGTTCCTTGCCCCCTGGTTAAATCCATAGACAGTAAAAGAAATGGACACAGCGACCCCATTGGAACTCAATTGAGACAAATGAAGCCCAGTTTTAGCGTTTTTTAGCACTTCCGTTTCTGACGCGCAGACTCAAACTAAGCTTGATGACGTCAGCAACCTGTCTGTCAGATGTAAATCTTCTAGTAGCTGTGTGTGCAAACTGCCATCGTTAATCTTGCAGAGACGGCGAGCTTGAGCGGGGAGTTCTTTGTCGTGAGTGAGCAGGAGTTAGTATTCTGATTAATTATGTTGTATAGTATTTTAAAATGTAACGCCAGTACGCCATATTAAGTTAATTGCCTGCGAGCTTCTCCTCCTGTCTGTACGGTAATGCGACAGAGAGCCGAGTGGTTATGACGCAATCGTTAGCCTATTTTTTACAAAAACTGTTTATACGGGGCCATAATGTAACATAGAAGGTAATGGAGCCCTTTATACATTGTCGTGTATCTTTAGAAATAAATAATGGACAAACAGAGTCTTTAAACGCCTCAGATGTAAAGTTATTCGCTGTCAAAGTGACGCCAAAATGAATGGGAGTCAATGGGAATGCTAACGCAAGTGAAGTTCTGCTAAAAGATGGCAGCCCCCACCCGACTTCAACTTCCGGTCGAGTTCCTTGCCCCTTGGTTAAATCCGACTGACAGGACTCTGAACTGCAGCGCTCATCTCGTTATAGATCAAGACCATTTATAAAGGTTTTTAAACGACGAATCAGAATATCAGATAGTTGACATGATAGGCAAGTTTGTGTAGCCTATGTATTTTAATAAAAAAATTAAAAACTAAATAAAACGAATAACGATACATCTGTTAGTGGCTGCGGTGTCACGTGACAATCATGACGCGTCACCATGGAAACAAGGGGTCGGTTAAAATATTTGTAATTTACGCGTGAAAGGGTTGATTTAAATATATATATATATATATATATATATATATATATATATATATATATATATATATATATATATATATATATATATATATAAGTAAACAACAATAGCCCAAGTTTAGTAAACATTTTTTATTGAGACTATAAAAAATAATTCTGCATCTATTTTTAGGTGTGCCAGATGCCACTCTGGGTGGCACAGGCACACCCGTGGCTACGCCACTGGTTTGCTCCTCTGCAATTGCCACTTACTGGGAGAAATGCTGCCCGTCTAGAGACAACAGAGATAAGATAAGTATTTAAACAGTGAACAGTCCCAGTGCTGATACTGGTGAAGTACTCAACAGTACTCATGGAAGGCCTCAGCCAATCAGATTCAAGGACCAGGACTGTTGTGTTTTTATTATCAAGTTTTAATTTGTTAAGTTATTTCCCATACATTAATTTGTTGAATATAAATAAAGTTAATAGTACTACATACATTAGTTTGTTGAATATAAATAAAGTTAATAGTACTAATGTAAATTTGTAGAACTGCACAATTTGCACATTTTCTGCACATTAAAAAAAAAAAAAAAAATGGTCTCCTAAAATGTTAACATTTAAATTAACTGGTTTTATCCAAGTTGAAAAAAAAAAAAAATCTGTTTATTATAACAATGAATCAGTCATATATATATATATATATATATATATATTTTTTTACCAATAAAACTATTAGGGGTAAATAAGTGCTATTAGGATTAAAGGTAGAAATAGCTCTCTAACAACTATTTACAGTATAACACTAACAGTAGATATAGTAAGGATTTTCATCCAGAAGACAAAATTCTTTGAACCAACTAAATTGATTAATAAATTATTGAATTGTGTCTGTATTTGGTAGAATTTAGTAAGTTGCAAATGAAGTATAAATAAATAATTATAAAGTTGAATGAATATAAGACCTCACAATTTATCATAATAAATCTGAATAACAATAATAAAACTGCTGTTGTTTCAATGTTTTATGGTGAAAATGCTGATTAACTGAAAAAGTAAACATACCAACGAAATACAAACAAGATTTTATTAAAAAAGGGAATTCGAGAGATCAGTTAAAAAAGGCACAAACAAAAACAAGAACATTTTTGTAAAAAAAAAAAAAAAAAACAACAACAAAAAAACAAAACAATATATTCCTTAACAGAAAATCAGAAACCGTGGCACAGGAAGACAAAGCTCTGATTAACAGGCAACAAACCACCAAACTGTTTCTTCAGCTACCTGTACAAAATGTCTTATTGTATAAATAATGTTTTTAAAAAGCTGTTCAAGAGACAATCCACCAGCATCACAAACATACAGTGTTGACTTCTGTACAACCACCCACTTCTAGAGATCTAGATACCGTCTACCGTCCCAATTCAACTAAACTAATTTAATTTCTTGAGGCACATTGAACAAACTCTGAACTCTGCAGTTTTGAATTATAGCTTCATTACGATAACTTTTAATGGTTCTGTTGTTTATGGCTTCATCTGGAGAACAGCTTGAACACCTGATGTTAGCAGCAATAGATTTTGAAAATATGAAATGAGCTGGTAAAAAAATTAGCAGCTACAAATGTACTTACTAATTACTGATCATGCATAATAGTTTAGATGGATGTAATAAATCTGAATTCAAATCAAAATATCATCATTTCATAGTTTCAAAACCATGTTTAATGTTTTGTTTAATAAAGGTGATGTGATTTATAAGTTTGATAACCAAAATAAACCCCGTTTTCCTTCATGATGTGACCTGTATGGTATCATTTCAGAAATATCTGTAAAACAGAAGATTTGACATAGCATTGTCAGAACTTAAAACATCAACACTAAAATCACACGGGAAAAGTGGGCAAGGGATGAGAAGCCAAAGTAATGGAAACAAGGTGACAAAATCAGGGAAACCGTTTCTTTGCAGTAGAGAACTAACTTGGGACCTTAATCACTCACAAACACACACACTCACACACATATATACATATTAGTAATATACAACTGTGATTGTTTTCATACTCTAAATGCATGTTGTATCTTGGTGGCGTTGATATCTTTGGTAGCAGGAATAAACTGACTCTTTGGGAATCTGAAGACAAGAGCATCACAAAGATTTCAATTACTGCCATTAGTTTCCATTTCAGCCTGAGTGATGGTAAACTGTAGAAGAGGTATTAATCAGTTTCAATAACACTATTTATCTGAATGTAATGTCAGACTATCCAAAAAGGTAGTAGCCAGTAGTTAGCAGGTATTTTTATGGATGGACAAAAGTCTCTTAATAAAACCATTTAATAGTTTTCCTATCAAGGTCATGGCTTTAAATTCATAAAATGTAAAATGCACTAAGGGGAAGCCCTCAAATGAACGAAATAACCCCAGCATCATGTGTCTTTAGTGTAACATAAGCCCTTGTGTTTCTATCCTATAGAAGAGCAAGTCTTTCTGAAGAAATGTATAGCATATATTGGTATGTTTTAGTGTACAAAAACAACTCGTGAGAGATTAAACACTGTTTTAGATAATCAATGATATCAAAAAGTTTCATTTTGGATATTCAAACTCTTGTAGAAGTGCATTATGATTGACCAGGACCGTACATTTCAAGTAAAACAACAAACAGCACAGCGAAAGACATAAGGACATGTAAGTTACTCAAGAAAATGTCTTTTCTTTGCACACAAACACAAAAAAAATCCTATGACTCAGGGATTTAAAAACGAACAGCAACGAACACACGAACACACAACCAAATGAATTCATCACCTAAAACAAGTTTTTAGAAAGTAAAGCTTTGCCCCAAAACTACAGCTAATGTCACTTAGAAGATAAAAACAAAACACATCAGTGAAAACAAATTATTAAAAAACTGAACAACAGCAGCATGAAGGAAGAAAGCGACTGCGCTTGCTGAAGAACTGCTTCTGTCCTTCTCTATCCTGTCTGTTCATTTCATCTTTTTTCCTGCTATACATGTCTCATGTATAACCCAGCACCATTTCGAAGATATTTCTGTACAGAACCGAAGCCATGATAACACACAACCTGATGAGGCCACGTCACCGTAACACACTGCAAAACATCAGAGTATTGGTCTTGTTTTACAACATCTTAACATCCTAAAAACTCAACACATTTACTCACCCTCAGGCTAGATAAGATGAAGATCAGATTCTTCATGGGAACAGATTTGGAGAAATGTGGACAGCTCTCCAATGGGTGCTCTGCAGTGAATGGGTGCCGTCCAAACATCACAATAATCCACAAGTAATCCCATCCCCTGTTTTCCTGTCACATTAAAATCCAGCCACAGATTGGTTTCTAGCTGTTCTGGACTGTTTCCGCCTGTGAGCAGTGCTTGATCTGTGCAGATTTCTGTCCTGACTTTAACTGGAGAAAGAAATATTATGGATTGTGGACTCATATTTTATCCATATCTTGATGGATTTGATTCTTACAAACACTCATCTTCTGTCTTCTCCAGATGTGAACTGATGGACTGCATTGCTGTGGATTACTGTGAACTATCGGCTGTTTAGACTCTCATTCTGACGGCACCCATTCACTGCATGTAATGCTACACATCTCAACACATTTTCAGCAAATTCTTGTTTTTGGGTGAACTATACTATATTAAAAATAAAAAAAAGTTAATATGGTAGTAAAAATAAACCACTGTAGAAAGTTAAGAATGAAAACAATCTCGACACATGCACTAGTGTGCCGGAACTTACAGTGTACCTTTAAGAATGACTTTTGACCATAAAATTGAAAAATAAAAACCTGCATAACATAAAGGCCAGGGCCCGGTTTCCCAAAACGTTCTTATCGCTAAGTAGTTCTTAACCTATTCCTTAACCTCTCTCTTAACCTTATGGCACGATTCCCGACACTTTCGTACGCTAAGTACATCTTCTGTAAGTCACACTTTCGTAAGGTTGGTCTGGACCATTCGTAAGCTCTCTCTTAGCGTTGTTTGAGCTCAAAACGCTACTGTACAGCAGTCTTTAGAAACCAGCGCAGCGAAGTACAAGTCAAACTATGGTTTGTTGACAATGTTGTGGCTCAACAATGATTTTATGTTATTTTTTAAGACTCATAATAAATTATGTTCGCAATGGATACAGGGCTATTTATGAAGTTGACTTTATGTGGTATCAGAACTAATGGTGGTAATTAGCCTAGGCTTTATCGTAATGTAATTAAAGCGAATTGGCAAATCAATTTTTTGATAATTAAAATCTGGCAAACAATTTGGCTCTAAATGGCTAAGATCTTTAAATGGGAAAGCATGGTGGTGTCCAGTAAGCGACCATAGCAGCGATCCAACGTGTCCTTGTGTTGAATCAAAGACGGAGCCGTTTAGTCCATGTCAATTTTTTTATTCGGCAAAACTTAAGCCCTTTTGACATTTTGCCTGACGTGGCTATATAAAAAAAAAAATCGCCTCCCAAGACAACTCATTGTGGAGCAGCTGGACCTTCTCGGACCTGTGCTTGCCAGGCTAATGCGGCGGAATTCTGCTTTAAGCCCTGAAGCCCAGCGCTACGTTGTTGTTTTTTTTAATTTTTTTTGCTACAGAGAGCTTCATCGAGGTCATGGGAGAGGGCAACGGCCTAATCAAGACCTCTGTGTGGAGGTGCGTCCACACTGTCACCAACGCCCTTCTGCGCCATGCCGGGGATTACATCCTGGTGGATGGCACACTCATCCCTATCGCTAATTCATCATTGATTGATCCGGAGGAAATATCGCGAAAGGGATACGCGACCATAAAATGCAGGTTATAGTGGACCATAGGAGTGTGATCTCCGACCTGGTGGCAAGGTCCAGCAAAACTTCAAGTTCCCCTGACGAGAAGCTTGGTGCCCTTTTGTACGTTGCTTCCCCACCATATTCTGCATCTAACTCTCTCTCTCTCTGTTCATTGCAGATAAGTTGCTTTTTATTAAAAACATTAACCAATTGCAACAATAGTAAACAGAAGTAACTGCAGCTGCTTGCCAATCAATTCTGATTGTAAAGTACCTTACCATTAATATACAAGTGTATTATATAATTTTTATAAGTCGTTAAACCCATGTCAAGAAGCGGCACAAGTGGCACAACGGGATAAGGAGGGTGGATGATTAGCGAGTGACCGTCTAACCGTCAAAACATATCGTGTGAACATATTACTGACCATTTGATAATTTAATTTATAGTCTATATTCTACTGATAACTTAAACTATGTTAAAATAAATGTTACTGGAATAATTTGAGGAATGTTTCATTTGCATAGAGTGTGTTGTTTTTCTTAACGCTGTATTTCACCTTCGCATGAAGTGGAAAATCGTTTCATGAGCAATCGATGCCAACTAATTAAGCACCTTCACTCGGGACAGCGCTCTTGTAACGTCGGACGTAAGAGGCAGCGAGTTAAGAAGCTTCCTAAGGGACACTTCGGGGAACACACTTAGGAACATAAACAACTTTGGTAAGATATATATTTCGAGTCTTCTTAGCACGCTAAGAGTGAGCGTTATCGGGGAACCGGGCCCAGATAAAAACCAAATGCCTTGATTGTCTTCTCTTTTCATGATTGTATTCTCCTACTGCAAGTGTTTGATGGATCTTTCTTTAAAGCGTACCAAAACACCAGTTCTTCCCACCAGACTGACACATATCTGCTGTACTACAGCACAAATACAAACATGCTGACTTCTAGCAGTGTGCTACTGAACAGCTTCATCAAGTCACGTGTTCTCATCACTTTTATGAGCTATTTTTGATACTAACAAACCACTTAAAGTCACTTCCTCTAGACTCCTGTACTGTAGGCCAATGGAGCGCACATGTATGAAACACTGTGTACATTATAATGCACATTTAAACACAAAAAACAGCTTTCAGAAACCTGAAATATTTGGTATCATTTCTGTATATATACCACAAAAAAAAAAAACACTAAATCAACCCTATCAAGACAGAATACAGAATTTTTTTATTTCTATAAAATTATTTATACTTTTTAAATTGTAAATAAAAATGAATTGATCCTGAACACTGTAACGATAGGCACAAACTGTTTCACAGCTAATCTGTCGATTGAAAATGCCCCTCATTTTTATTTTTTAATTTTTTACAAAGATTCTGATTAATTTCTATAACTAATTAAAAGTAAAATGCACATAACTAGATAATCGCTATTTCTGCATTTAATAATTCATATGAACTTGAAAGACAAAGCTATATTGCCTTGGTATGTACCAACCTTTGCAATAAATAATAAGTTAATGATTGTCTGTTGCTTACAGAGATTGATGATTGAATTAGAGTGATTTGATCACTATTTCTTGGAAGGATCTTAAACTGGTGCAGCATAAAGAAGTGGCTTTAAATGGTTTCTTCACCAAAACACCTAAATATCAAACAACAAATTCAAATATAAGACAAACAAAAATCCACTGTTTGCATCTTAATCGGAACAAATCACCTTACTGCTGCTGACCGAAGAAAAAAGAACAAAAAGTTGCATATTTTACAAACAATTAAAAAAAACCTTTCTCTTTTTTGATCCACCCATAATAAAGAACAACCCTGTTGAAGAAAACAGCATGTGCTGGTTAGGTGTGGGTTTGAACATGGCAGCTGGTTTGGGCTGGTTTTAAGCTCATTAGTTTAGGTTATGAGCAGGAGCTAGTCAGGACCAGCACATGAGCGTTTCACAAGCAGCTCAGGAATAGCTGTCATGCTTCAAACCATGCCTTACCAGCATATGAGGGTTTGTTTTTGTTTTGTTTATGTTTTTTCAACAAGGTAGTTCTTTAAAAAATAATAATTTGCCATTACGTGCATAAAACATAGTTTTTTTCCTTACCCTTTTCTAAATCATGATTTTTTTAATGCTTTTTTTTCTGTTTTGTTATCAAAATAGATGAACGATTGATAGCTCTTTTGCACAGTCTCCTGCTGTTGGCTAAGCGACTTTCCTTTCTGTCCTACAAAAGATACACGCTCATTTTGTGATCCGGATCCCCTCTGCTGTTGGTTGTCTGTGGTAATCCCCAAATCTCAGAGAGATCCCCATGATCCCCAGCACTGTGTAGCACCTCCAGAGGACCTGTGATGGGTCCAGGACGGACAGAGAGAGACAGAGAGACATACATTCAATTACAAATACATTTAGATTTTAGTTCAGTGGTCAAACTGTTTGATGCAAGCGAAGTAATCAACAATTTCTGTTAAAGGAATGGAGCAGACATTATCTTCAAATACACTGGAAGGTGATCTCAGTTTTATCTCTTATATAAAGTGTAACTCTTGGCCTAAAGCAGTGCTTTGAGTGGAAAACCTGTTGTCTCACCGTAGCTTCATTTGCTGTGTTGATAGGAATAATTAGTGTGTTCTGAAGGCGTCTCCATGGAAACCTGCTGCTGTCCACTGTTTTCCTACATGACAAAGAACCAGAATAAATCAAAGTCTTACACGGGTAATGTGTGCCAGCTAATGTTCCCGGGTCACTAGATTTTGCTCCTTTCACGCTGCCAGTGATTTCCTGGAATATGTGCGTGCATCATAGACAGTAAAAGAAATGGACACAGCGACCCCATTGGAACTCAACTGAGACAAGTGAAGCCCAGTTTTAGCATTTTTTAGCACTTCCGTTTCTGACGCGCAGACTCAAACGAAGCTTGACGACGTCAGCAACCTGTCTGGCAGATGTAAATCTTCTAGTAGCTGTGCGTGCAAACTGCCATCGTCAATCTTGCAGAGACGGCGAGCTTGAGCGGGGAGTTCTTTGTCGTGAGTGAGCAGGAGTAAGTATTCTGATTAATTATTTTGTATAGTATTTTAAAATGTAACGCCAGTACGCCATATTAAGTTAATTGCCTGCGAGCTTCTCCTCCTGTCTGTACGGTAATGCGACAGAGAGTCGAGTGGTTATGACGCAATCGTTAGCCTATTTTTTACAAAAACTGTTTCTACAGGGCCATAATGTAACATAGAAGGTAATGGAGCCCTTTATACATTGTCGTGTATCTTTAGAAATATATAATGGACAAACGAAGTCTTTAAACGCCTCAGATGTAAAGTTATTCGCTGTCAAAGTGACGCCAAAATGAATGGGAGTCAATGGGAATGCTAACGCAAGTGAAGTTCTGCTACAAGATGGCGGCACGCAGCCGACTTCAACTTCCGGTCGAGTTCCTTGCCGCCTGGCGTGCATTCACACACAACCCGTAAAGACATGTGAAATGTGGACTATTCTGACCATGCTTTTTATACTCTCCTGGACCTTCCTTTTTTTCTTCTGCCTTCAAAACAATTTTCCGGGACCTACGTGCAGTGTGAAAGGGGCTAGAGACAGATGCTTGTCATACCTCTAATGTGACACTAGAGGGAGGCACTGGGGTGTACTGAGGGATATACGTCCCCTGCATAGCTGCGTTGGGTATATACTGTGGGCAAATGGAATACAACAAACGGTTAAACAAAAACTTTCCTTTACATTTTGATGGAAATTAGATTTCACTAAGAAGACAAAGTCTTGAGGAACTATTAAAGTAAAAATTCCTGGTAACAGGCCACCAACCGTGCCAGCGCTGCCCAGCGACAGGTGACTGAGCTGCTGGGTCAGGGGTCCGATCATAGACGTGGGCTGAATGGACATCTGGTGATCCATAGCTGGAGTCAGAACGGCCCCCTGCGGAGAGAGAGGTGCTCAGAAACACAGAAGCCAAGGCTGATTTCTAGATATCCAAACCTCATGTGTGTCTGAGTCAACACTGTGTTTCTTTTGTTATTAAACACCACATGCATGGACACTTTCATGTGAAGTACAGTAAAGCTACAGTCAGACCCTACAGACACTCACGGTGGGCTGCATGAGGTACGACTGATGATGCATCCAGGACGGGCTGTGCACCTGCGGACACAGACAAAACACTAGGAATGCACTCAGATTGTACACATAGGGTTGAAATCATTGACCAATTCATTATTATTATTATTATTATTTTTGCAAAGTAAAACTGAATTATCATTTTTAATCGATACTCATACAGATTCTTAAATCTCAAGATCAATCCTTTATGCCATTTTCTTAAATATACAAAACATTATCAACTAATTGAAGTGTACTGTATCTTGTGTAATTGTGCAAACTGTTTCATCCGCAGAAAATTCTTTAAAGACATCAATAAATCAGCTTCTAAACAACGTCACATAATGTTACATTTACCATTACATGTCCATAGACCCATTAGTCAGAAAAATAACTATTTTTAAATATATGCTCTAGCTAAATATATGCAGTACATTAGATATTTTATTTTTTACTTAACCTGTTGTCTTCATTATTTAATGTATGTTTGAATAAACCTGTCATGGAAACAGCTTTTATTGCAGCCGAATTGGGGTAGAAATGTAATTCCTTTATTAAAAGGTTAATACAAAAGCAATTTTTGATTTAAAATGTCAAATCTGTGTACAATGTTTGTTCACTCGAGTGTTGATCATTAAATAAGTTTGATTATAATAATGGATCATTAATCAAATGTATCTTCCCATTCTGTTCGGTTTTCAGCCAGGTGCATCCTGAATTGTTTTCGGCTGTGAATTTTAATGTCACTAACCTCTCTGACTCCAAAATCCCACCACAGACACTAGGAAAATATTGCACCTGAATTCAACAGCACCATAGCAGCCAATATTAATTAGCTATCCCAGCATGCATTTGGGTCCACAGGCTGCTCATCTGATGCCAGACGGTGATGATGCCAGTGACTGCAATGGGACGAGGTTTGCCTCCGTCCCATTTGAATAGCCTTTAAAGGATATATATATATATATATATATATATATATATATATATATATATATATATATATATATATATATATATATATAGGGTCAGTAAGATACATTTTGAAAGATATGTTATCCTTTTATTCATATTTTATTTAGGATACATTCAACTGATTAAAAGTGACAGAACAAATATCTATGTTAAAAATGACTTCAATTTTAAATAAATGCTGGGTTAAACTTTATTTTAAGTTGTCCTTGTTCTAGTGTAATTTTACGTATAAGTTCTGAGTTCTATTAATGCACCACATGTAAATAGTTAGGGTTGTGATTTGGGTTTGGCTTAAGGTAATTTGCATGTAATTATGCATAATAATTATTATTGTTATTATAATAGTAAGTACAACAACATGTAACAGACACCTTAAAATAAAGTGTTACCAAATGCTGTTCTTTTGAGCTCTATTCATCAAAGAATCCTGAAACAAAAACTGTTCTTCAACATTGATAATTATCACAAATGTTTCTTTCTCAGCAAAACAGCGTTTTAGAGTGATTTCTGAAGGATCATGAGACACTGAACAGTTTGGTCATCACGGGAATTTATTACATTTAAAGTATATTCAAATAGAAATATTGCTTTTAGAGCTGTCTCTTTTGTGAAAAATCATTTTTGATTGTAAAATCGATTTTCTATGGCAAAAAAAGAAGACGTTTCCTTTGTCAACGCCAAATAACGGACGAACGTAAAGAGAGCGCTGGAAACACACAAGTCATCAATATTTCTTATTTATTGGCATGAAGTTTTGTGCAGAATAACAAACAGCAACAGAAGTGCAACATTCTCGAAAAAATATATATGCAGAGGGGAAGAAATCTCCAAGATTATTTTAAAATAATGATTCAATCCATTTCAAACAACTGTTCAAAAAATGAAACTTTAAATGGAGTTGAGAACAGGCCATGTGTGTTTTTTATTGAACGTAAACGACACTTAGGCTAGCCGGCACTATGCAGGCATAATTAAAGGCCATTACAAATTTATTGGACAGGAAAACAAGTCGATCAACATTTTCGCGGTCCTGGCAGAGCGTTTTTTATTCACTATATGTCCAGCTGTTGAGAAGACGCGCTACGACCGCACTGATGTCCCAGGGACACTCGGGTACAGCTGCGCAAGGTGGGGGTATTACCGGTCGCTGTCAGCTTGCAATGGTCCTTTTCATAACTCAGAATCTCCTGTAACTAGATGCACGAATGAGGCGCGCCGCGAGAACTCAATACGCGCGTAAACGCGTCTTTACATTGACTTAACATTGAAATGATTCGCGCCAGACGCTCTATTCGCGTTTGGTGTGAACACAGCATAAGAGGTCGCTTTCGACGTCACTGAGTCTTATAGGCGTGTAAAACTGCTGGTATTTTCTGTCTAGCTTTCGCAATGCATACTGCACTTTCAGAATTCTTTATTTTCTTTTACTGCTTGGTTGTGAGTTTTGTTACATCTGTATTTTTTAATTGTTTAATTCTTTTAAAATTAATAGTGAACATATTTGGTTAAAATAGATTACCCATTTTCATTTTCGAAACTTTTTTTGGTTGGTCCGATCGATTGTCCAATCGATTTTCGAAATAAAAGTGACAGCCCTAATTGCTTTACCTATATTTTGATCAAATAAATTCAGCTTTGGTAAGCAGAAGAGACTTCTTTAAAAACTTTACAAAATCTCACTAACCCCAAGCTTTTATATAAATCACCATGCCTCTGCACTTAAAAAAAATGATGCAATGAATAATGAGGTGAGAGCTACTCCTTTATGTACTTAATGTGCTGAACAGTCTTCAGTCCATTTAAAAAAAAAACTCTTCAGATGCCTTTTGAGCACACGTGCCAGACATACAGGATCTCAGCGAACATTCATCCATCAGCACTCAATAAGGTGTCCGAGTTCCCACAAGCCCCAGCTCAGCTGAGTCACTGCAGCTGAACACACTCTCTGCTGCCAGCATCGGCACACACTCCACTTGAGCTCACTATTGCAACCAAAATTAAACATGTAATCTGGATCGACCTAAAGTTCACTAACACACAGAAACAGGTGACAAACAAGAACATCTGTTTAAAGACTTGGAATTGTAAAACCGATAAGTAAAAGAGTTAATTAATAATAAAATTTTGCTGTACTAAACTAAAGTTCAACTCATTTCTGCTAATTTGTCTACAATAGCTGGAATTTGATGATGAAACATGATGTATTTGAACCATATGTAGTCAAGGAGTCCCACTAGACAACTATCATTTAGCTCTGAATTAGTAATGTTTTAAGAAATATTTTCAATAACACTGCACAACAATATTGTGTGAAAGCAGTAGGGATGTAACGATTCACTCAACTCTCGATTCGATTTTCTCACGATTTTAATTAACAAAATGAGATCGAAGACATTATAGAGTAAATGAAAATGTGTCATTTCATTAGGCTATTGCTGCCTCATTTTTATTTCTTTCACATAAAACATAACTGAAGGAAACAGCAGACGAGCTGAACGAGACGCAGATTCACTCTCTGACAGCAGGTGGCGCTCATGAACAGCAATGTTACAGTGTTTTCTGGGTTACAGCTGTAAACAAAGCAGTGCTGCGCTTATAAACACTACTTTAATATGCATTGTTCAGAGACTAGATGGAAAGAAAATACATCATAAACTCTTCTAAAGACAGTTCCCCTCAGAGATACATTCATATAAACTTAAATCACAATCTCAACCGATTTGAATTGTTAACTATTTGAACTGATTTTTGACAGGCTCGCGGTTAATCGTTACACCCCTAGAAAGTAGCTGTATCTCTGTGTGTATATAGAACATACAGTTATGACATGTATTAAATTGCTGTGATTATCTTAATGATCCTGACCTGGTAAGACGGTACTTGTGAGGGCATGTATGGAGACAGAGAGGTCTGGGCAATCATTCTGTTTGGAGCAATGCTGTACTGAGGAGAATAAAACCTGAAAATAATTCGCAAAAACAGTAAGAAACATTAGCACACTTTGTGCCATTAGATGTTCATTTAAAATGCCATTCAGACCTTTTTTTGTGTGTGTGAAATTACATTTTTAAAGGGATAGTCCACCCAAAAAAATGTCAATTCTGTCATCACTGATTCACAAAACTGGAATTTGATACACAAATGAAAAAAAATTTAATGAAGCCTGAGAGATTTCAAAATCCATGAAACCCAATCTTGCACTGATGCTTCAAAATGTTCATAAAAGTAATCCATCTTAATCAGTTTAATCCAAGTCTTCTGAGGAGACTCGAGTGTCTTTATATGATGAGCAGATGTCATTTAGGCTTTTAATCGCACATACACATTGATCAGTGCACGTATGTGAAGCACATCAAATATGGTAAACAGAAGCTCGACTGACGCACGAGAACCAGTGAGGTTTATGAAAACAATGTGAACAAGAATAGACCTTTAAATACTGATCTAAAGCAAGTTCTTTCTTACACTCTTGAAAAATGAGAGGCTCTGCGTGTGTGTGAATGTTTCTCTGTGCTCACCCGTTCTGTAAGGCTGCTGGGTCGTATGGGAGCGTCATTCCTCCCTGAACGTGGAGACGAAGGAGAGTGATTAGCTTTATACTAAATGTACAAGGTCAGAGTCCACAATGAAAGCTCTCGTACCGTTTCACCATCTCTAGGCCAGGGTCGCCCGTTCTGTAGGTACTTTGACTGGTTCTGCCGCTTCTTTTGTCCTCCGTCAGCAAACTTACACAACAACGGTTCTGTGGGAACTACAGGTGAAGCAGCCAGTAGGAAATTAGTTTTAAAAATTAATATATGTTATTGCTCCATAACCAATAATGGATTCTTTAATTGGAATTTAGATTAAATAAATGATATCTCATCTACCTGGCACTCCTGGAGGGGTTTTGATATATTTTCCATTGAAATGCTGAATGATGGCTTCACATTTCTCCGTGGATTCCATCCTGTTAATCAAATGCATGAAGAAACAATTAAACCAGTGGGAAAAGTTGTATTATTATTATTTATTTATTATTATGACCACATATATTTTAGATATAAGAGATGTAAGGGACATAAATATCCTAACTGAAATATTGATGATTACAACAATAATAATAATGTTAATTATTCATGTTTGTTTTTTTGTTTTTTGTTTTTTTGCAAGTACAATTCAATGTCAGCACCTTTATAATTAGCATACTAAATTTAAATGTGCATTATAATTAAATATTATTAAATTGAATAGTAGGTAACTGGACTGGAGGATTGACCGCAGCGTGAGGAATTATTAAAGTACCTGGCGAAGCCCACGCCCCTGCTGGTCCCGTTAGCGTCCCGTAAGATCCGAGTGGAAATCACCTGGCCGAAGGACTTGAGCATGGCCTCCAGCTCCTGCTCGTCCATAGACATGGGCAGGTTAGAGATGTACAGGTTGGTAGGGTCCTGTTCCTGTTGCTAAAAATAATAAAGCAAATAATACAGTAAATCTGCACTCATCTACATCAGAACGATAACATTAATAGTTTATAGTAGCAGTTTTACATTTTCCTTCATCTCATACACACAAGAAAACATACATGGAAACAGTAAATGCGCTATTAAAAGATTAATAAAGAATCATAACATATATTTTAATACAGGAGGGTTGAGTGTAATTGTAACACTTAGAGCTGACAGCAATAGAGTATTTTTAAGTGGGAATGAAATAACAATGATCTGGTTATGATATGGTTTAGATGCTTTTTATTAATCCTCTGGTTTGGTTCGAATAGATTTTTTATTTTATTTTATTTTTTATGCAATTTCATGAATGTACTATATTTTATTCTGAAATAAGTTTTCTATTCTTTTACTTAATATTTTGTATTTTTAGGGGGTTTTATGTTACTAAATTATATTTATGGAATAGGTATGACACCTACAAATTTAAATTCCAAATTAAACTATCATAAATCTTGAATGCTTTGGAGCACAGACTCTTGGACTATCTTTAAAGGTAGATTATTGCTGAAATAAAGTTATAGAAGTTTAGATTTATTATTATGAAAATTTTACAAAAGTACTTAAAAATTTTTTTTTTAATGAAATGAGTATTAAAAAAAAAATAAAGTAATGAAATCCAACAGATAAAATAAGATCTATAAATATAAAGTTGTGTTCCAAATCTGAGGTTGATATCTCAAAAAATTAGCATTTCCTTCCCATGCATTTCCAGTGTGGCCATTTTTGACAGCAAACAATACGAGACTTTTCTTTTCCAGGATAATGTTTTGTGTGTGTGTGTGTGTTCACATAGCAAGTACCAAAACCTTTACTAAGTTTTGCACCATTTTGATGTAACAAAAACACAAGAGGGTTAATCAGACAAAAACACTGTTCATCTAGACACTTTGAATATTGAAGATTCATTTTTTTTCTTTCAGTCAAAGAATTGTTATTTTATAACTAGCCTTTGCTTATGCTCTCCCAGCCAAGATGACATTGTGTGTGCTGGCTACTAGCAAGACAAAAAATACTTGTATAACGCAATCATCTTTTTTTGTTTTGTTTTGTTTTGTTTTTCTTGGGGGTTGGATTTCTCACACTATCAGGCTTCACATTGCTTTTGAGGAATACATGTCATCACTGTAAATTAATTAAAGTGTATTAATTACAAATTAATAAATTTTGGTTACTAAAGAAATGTAAGCCCTATATGAAATTCATTTAAAGTAGGACATAATCAAATATGCATCATTTATTTGTTGGAATCAAGGTACAGGCTTGTTAAAGTGCCTTATTTACAGAGCTAAATCACCACAAGGCTGAGAGCTCACAGATCCCTCACAGTGATCAACAGATTCATTTCACAGATGAAGTGATCTGATATGCTAAAACGAAAGAGAAAAAACTACAACCATATGAAACAAAATATTTGACACAATAATTCCTTAAATGACTGAGTAATAAAGCAAATTCACAGCATACTAACCCGCTGCTCTTCATCTTTTTGTGTTCTGCAGCATACTGAATACTATGCAAAGTATGCAACATTATAGTATGCATACCCAGACGATGACCTGCTACTAATACTTGCCAGAATATGTAGTAAACAAACGAGCACACTTCACATAACACTGTATCCCACAATGCAATGAGCTCATCCTGACCTTATACGGCAGTGTGATAAATGAACCAGAAGTAATTACAGTGAGCTGCACAGATCCCTTTCTTATGCATTATTTAATCAGACTGTCAAGTTAAGCACCTGAGATATGAAATTATAGTCAGAATAATCTATGTTTTATGGAACAGGATAAAAAATACGAATAAGAAAATGTGCATGTCTTTTTTGTTGAGTATCATACACGATACATCACACTTTTATGCCTCATATAATATGCTTTATATACTGTAGTGAGATTATTAAGATATGACAACAAAATGTTCACTGTATGGATTGTGACGAGTCACCTGCCTCTACCCTGGTTATCATCGGCACCCCGTCCTAAATCGCCGCCCTTCACCAGGCTCCCGACAGGTGTGGGTGTGTGAGAGGAGGGGCGCTGGACGAGTCAGGGCTGGCGGCGTGTGATGGGGCACACCTGATGTGAATGGAGCCTCATCACCGCCGCTGTTTAAAAGCCCAATGCGCCTCTCCTCGAGAGACCGGTCTATTCCCCGTGGATGCACACTGGTGTCCTTGTGGGACAGTCAGCGCCTGACAGAGTATCAATGGTCCATTTGAGAGATAGGTGGTGGTAATGCACTTATAAGTCTGTGATTCACCGTAAAGCAAGAAGAAGAAGAAGACACATAAGGTGCCTGCTGTTGAGAACATGCTCGGGACAGTTCGGACATTGCTGTGAATCAGAGTTAAAAAACTATATAAATACTGTTTAGTTTCTTGCACTGATCATTTTATGTCTTTACACATCAATGTATCGTCACGAGCCGCAGGGTTTTTTTTAACTCTCAAAGCTGTGATTCCCATCCACTTCCATTATAAGACTGACAGACTGCAACGGTAGGAGTTAAAAATCTCTGTTTGTGTTCTACTGAAGAAACAAAGTCACCTACATCTTGGATGCCCTGGAGGTAAGCAGATAAACATCACATTTTAAATTTTGGGTGAACTATCACTTTACGCTGCAAAAATACTATTTAAATATGAATCCTGCATGTTCTGCGAGTCTGTGTGAATTAATGGTTTCGTTTACTACACACATACTGAACAGTTTTCAGCAACTGCTGCCTCGCTAAATGAGGACATAAACACATGAACATGATCTCTAGAACTGCTCTGACAGTCAGTTCATGAGCATTTAACCCTTTAATTTGAGAAAAACTATCTTCACAGCAACCCATCAAAATAAAAAACTGGAAAGAAGAGAATGAGGCATATAAATATTACTTAATGTAACATAGTACTACTACCAACAATACAATTATTATAAAAAAACATTACAGAAAAAAATATTTACCAGAATTTATTTACCAGTATTTCTGAAATAATAGAAATACAGACATATCTTTATTAACATAATTAACATATCTTTATCTAGACAAATATGTGTCAATTCAAGTCAGCATATGTATATATGTGTCTGTGTGCACGCGTGTGTGTGTAGGCGTTTATGTGTGTGTGTGTGTGTGTGCGTGCATACGATTAAATGAGTCAGACATTACCTAACCAATGTCAATACATTTCATGATAAAACACAAATCTTGACTCAGGTTCTGGTACTGGTATATGAGACTGATATGTAAATGTCTAGTTTGTGGTAAAATTTGGGTAGCACTTTATTTCACCATGCTGTTCTGCATGTACTGCACACTACTATTTAAAAGATTTTCTATTGTTTCTTCTGCTTATTAATTTACTATTAATTTATTAATTAATTTAATTTACTGCTGTAATCAAAGCTGATTTTTCAGATGATCCTTCAGAAATCATTCTGATATGCTGATTTGCTGCTCAGTAAACATTTCTGATTATTATCAAAGTTGTTTTCACTCTGTTTATTTACTTTTTGTGGAAACCATGATAAATATGTACATGTGTGTGTGTGTGTGTGTGTATGTGTATAGTATTCTTTGACGAAAGTTCAAAAGAACAGCATTTATTTGAAATATCTTTTTTTGTAATATTATAAATGTCTTTTTTGTAACTTCTGAATAACTGAATGCATAATTTCTGAATAAACTTTTAATCTATTAAATAAATAAATAATAATAATCAAAAAATGTTTGGGGTAAGTATATACTGCAGTGTATTGTATATTAATTAGCATTAATGTAACCCTAGACCTTAACTTAAACCATGTTTAATCCATGCAGTTAGCTTGCATTACTTAGTACTTTCACTTTCAGTTCAATATGAGTGCCAGTACTGTAAAATAAAGAGCAATCGGATTTGTGTGTGAGTGTGTGTGTCCAAGTGTTTGAGAATGGAAACATTAAGATCTCAAAACAACACCACCACCACGACCTGAGAAACATCTCTGACAAACATAATTTCTAGGTAGGAGAGCTGGAATTGATGGAATAAACAAAGATGACCTTCTCGCTACACGCTGCTGACACTAGCGTCAAACACAAGCTCGTTCAGATCATTCAGACTGTTACATGAGTATCAGAGGTTTATGTGCTTTTGCTCTGTAATCGTATACCTTTGCCATCTGAGCTTGAACTCCACTGGCCTTGAGCGCCGTCACAGCCTTCTGTGCTGCTGCAGGACTGTCAAAATCCACGAAGCCATAACCTACACACACACACACATAAAGTGAATACATCTGTGTCAAATACATAGGGTATTTGATTGTGATTCTCTAAAGAACATACAGCCGAGCTTCACTCACCTTTGCACTTGTTGGTAGTTTTGTCCAGAATAGCCTTGGTGGACACAATCTTTCCATATCTATAAAACATCCATACAAAGACTGTCAAGAGTGACTCAGCACTGTATACACTACTGAGGGGTAAGATAAAACCTTATATAACCTTATAAAAACCTCTATAGTTATTATTTAACACGTTCATGTAGCAAGAATGCATTCAAATGATCAAAACTATTTTTTCCTATTCATCAAAGAATCCTTAAAAACAAATATACAAAATGCATCAGTTTCCACTAATATATTCAGCATTACAACTGTGTTCAACACTGATAATAATCAGAAATGTTTCTTGAGCAGTAAATCATCATATTAGAATGATTTCTGAAGATCATGTGACACTGAAGACTGTAGACATCACTGAATTCAATGATGAACTGCCTTTAACTATCATTTTGCATTATTGACACACTGTTTTCCTAATGAATGTTGTTCAGTTGCTTTGACGCAATGTCTTTTGTTTAAAGCGCTATATAAATAAAGGTGACTTGACTTGACTTGTAGGAATGATATTGGAAATACAGCTGTGCAACGCATCACAACAACACATCGTATACAGTTTATGATCTATTAACATGGAAAACAAAGTCCAGCATTTGTAAATTGCAGTATTTCACTTTATTACTGTTTTTATCAAATAAATGCAGTCTTGGTGAGCATAATAGTCTTTGAAAAATCATATTAACCAAAATGCACAATTTCCGTTTACAAAAACAAAAACAAAGCTGAATACTGTGTGACTGATAATGAGTATTGCCTGCGGGAAATAAGTGGACATCATCTCTATGTGGTTTGTGCTTGTTAATCAAATGCTGGGATTATTGCTGATATTATGACTTTTCACTTCAACACCAAATGTATTTTCCCATTTTATAACCAACTACTGGTTTCCTGAACTCTTCGCAATCCTTTGTTTAGTTTTTTTTGGTACAGGTTGAGACATTTACCTGGAGACAAAACAATCTGTTCTGGGCTTTTCTCCACCACAACTGTCTGTCTGTCCCTCAAAACTAAAAATAGGCACGTTCACTAAGGTACACAATGAACAGAACACGATTCTCTTTCAGAGCGATGTGTAGGTGTGTATTTGTTGTCTTTGGCAAACCGACAGAAGCTGCTGTGTTCACACCACAATCACCACAAAGAGTCACTGCACAAAAAGGAAAAGAAAGAATGATTTACTCCAATAACAAAACTATCCATCTCCAGTTTTTAGTTTATGTAAACAAGTAATCATTTATCAATTTAAATGACTAATGTCTAAACATGAATTATTATAAACAAACAAAACACACTAAACAATTATTGTAATTTCATTATAAACACATTTTGTGCAGTTATATCGTGACAGTATTTGTAAGCACTTTACTTGAGTACATTACACAGACACACAAATCATCATATATTGTCATGAGGTAAATAAGGTATAAGATGAAGTGTACACATGTTTTGTGCTGCTGTGAGCTTCAGTGAGAGCAGACGGCGGATGAAACCGGACTCCACTTCTGTCTCCTCCTTCTGCTCTTCTCTCTCTGGGTCTTAGTGCACACAGGATTCACAGCACCGTCACGTTGACTATCAGGGATGGAAATTCACTTTTTTGTCCACCGGCCAGTGTCGGCTGGATTTCAAAATCTACCAGCCACTCAATATTTTTACCAGCCACTTTCTTGTTTTTAACCGACAATATGTAACTGCATGCAAAAATTAATACTACAAGATCTACAATACTTAAAGGCGCAATATGTAATTTTTCTGCTTTAAAAATAGCAGAAATCACTATATCTATGTTATATTTATTTTTTAGTTGTGAACTTACATCATCCCGACAGTTTCCACGAACTTTCAAATCCGGAGAAAATTATAGTTTAATTAGAAGACACGGCACTTTCTTTATTTCCGTTTTGTCGCCCGTCTATGACGTCATATAAACTTTGACCCCTCTAGTTTATCTAACTTCCTGCGGAACCGCCAAATACAAAGGTGAACAGAAACAAAGACGAGACGAAGAAGAAAAAGTAGTAGCCTTGATTGAGACTATTATATTTTATATTTATATTCGTATTTAAACCTCAATCAATAGCTTAGTTATGGATCATGATTATGCTTTGCCTGCACGTTCTGTGAAGCACAAACGCACGGGTGAAATAAATGACCCGAGATGGTTTTGGGACAAGACACGGGTAAATATTGGAGTTGCATTTCCAAGATAGAGAGAGCTTTGTGACAAGCTGATACTACAGAGAGATGCCGAACTCGCTTGCATTCTGATAAACAGGTACGCATCCATTCAGCTAACTGTATCTATCCGTATAATTTGGGAAACGATGATGTCTTGTGTAAAACGCAGACGGACTAGCTCTCATGTAAATCTACATTTGTTCTATATCTAGCTGAATAAAGTAGCTTCAAATGCAGTTCTCTAACTTGTTCGATATCATAGTATAACGTAATTATAATTATTAACGAAAGGCGGCCGTGTTTTTTAACATATATTACTACTAGCTAGATGGAATATTGATTTGATAGGGGTCTCATAATTCATATAGACGGTTTCATCGGGCGCACGGTCGTGTATATCGGTCTGGCTGCGGTGCCTTCTACAAACGCAGTTAAAGGCAAGGTGATGAGTAGACTGAAGTTGGGCTGAGGTGGTTGTGCTGTGGGATGTGTTTCACATCCATTTATTTATTTTTGGAGACTCGCCACAATTTTAAAACTGATCTTTTTTAAAAAAAAAGCTTCATTGAATAAACATGAGTAACGTTACTTACTGCATGTTTAATAATAATAATAATTCCTTACATTTATATGTTTAAATATCAAAGCGAGGCACAGGTGTTTTTATATCGCTGTATTTCTGAAGGAAGACTTGCATGTTATATGCCTGATAGCAGCGTGTGAGCATACCAGCTCTGCTTCGTTTACAGCTGTTACTGGGGAAAACTCTATTTCTCGCGCTTTATGTCTGTGCTTTAAAACATCTCCTGTTGGCAAATAATGAATTGCATTTTCATTAAGTCCACCTGATCCACGCAGCAAACATTTTGTTTGTTATCAAAAAATATCTACTCTAGAGGGACTTGGCTGTTGTTAATTATTCTATTTGGAAGTCTACCGAAAGTTAAGTTAGTTCCACAAAAGCACTCATGCGCAGTAGCGTTTGTTTAAGTTGTTGCCGTTGAAACTGTCTCTCTGTTCGAAAAGACGTGATTGTCAAAATACTAAGTTAGAATGAGTGAGGAATGATAGGGAGCGACAGAGCGCGTGTTCCAATGAACAACAACTCCCATGATCCTTACGCTCTTTCCCGACGTCATCAAAGTACGTCTTATGTTATTATTTTGATTGAGTAACCCCTGGTGGCCAAAAAGTCCATATTGCACGTTTAAGCAGTTTATTTAATCTCAAGTCTCAATGAAATACTGACATTTTCTCTTTCAGTGATGCTCAAAAACTAGGTTTACTAGGTTTTGAAACAGCAAACTCTTTCTGAAGTAACTCATTCTCTCAAGTCCGTAGCCCAACCGGATGACTGCACTCAACTTTTTAAAGCACAGAAACATTTTGCGACATTCTAAACCGTTTTCCTATGCATTAATGATCTTGTATTTAATTCCAAAGGAAAGGATTCATCAGTGTCAACTAGTGTTTTTTTTGTTTTTTTTGTTTTTTGTGGTTGAGGGAACACTTTGGGAAAAGTCCTCCGTTTAACATTGTATCACTGAAAGAAATCTCAGCTCGCAAACTTTTACGCCATCGTCAAGAGACAGAGACGTGACAAATTAAACTCTTCACGCGATCTTGTATAACATGAGCGCGTGCTATAAAACGTAGGGTAAATAATCAACAAATATATCACTCCGCCAGCGGCAACTTCAGCTGCAAACACTGCACTGGAAACAATGCCGCCTTTCTCCACGGAGCTGCTTCGGATGATATTACACTTTATTGCGTGTTGTACACACAACAGGGATGAAAATTAACCTTTTTGTCCACCGGCCGGGAGAAACAGAAACTATTTTTATTTACCAGTCATGGTGGTTGGTAGGTGAAGCGAGTTAACCTGCCACAACACAATCATTTCCATCCCTGTTGACAGGATTATACTTTTTTATGATTTAAGAAAATACAAACAAACATGCATTTCACTCAAATTTAAATATTTCCCATAATTTACACTACCACTGTTTAAATGGCTTCTCAAATCCGAGAAGAATTTTGAACTAAAAGCTTCTACCTAGATTAATATAAACTGTGATTAGAATATTTATTTGTTCAACATTTACATTGTAATTTATGAAAATAAATGTAATAATATAAAAATTCCATGCATAATGCCTGTTGCTTAGTGATAATGTAGTTAATAGTAAAAATGTTCGTCATAGACTCATTCTAATCCTCGTCCAGATCACAGATCACAGCAGTACGCACAGACATTCCTGTCTGTCCTGGACACTTTTCCCATCACGCTGACATGTGGGAAGTTTGACGTCTGGCCAGTTGGCACAGAGGAGTGCTGCTGGCAAAGCTGCTTCAGAATGAAATGAAGCATAACTTTCTACATTGAGTACAACTGTTGGAGCAGTACAGGTCTTATTAACACAGCGTTTGGCACTCACAACAACCAGCTTGACTGTCAGGAGTTAGAAACACCATGTCAAGAGGCCATTTCGCTTCATTTACAAATCAGCATTGGATTTGTTGTTCAAAACTGTTCAAAAGAGGCAATAGTCACGCCTATGATATTCTGCTGTAGGACTGCAGTGAACAGGTATTTTGATAGTTCTTTGACTGATCAAATATCTTTTCAAAATGCGGTAATGACATGCAGTAAATGAAAAAAGGGGGAAAAACCAACACATGACAAATAAAAACAAGAAGTACCTAATTATGCTGCGACATACATCCTGGTCAACAGTTCAAAGGTAAGCAGTCAAACACCTGATCTGATTTTTCATTGGGTTATGTGTGTGTGCGTGTGTGTGTGTGTGTGTGCGTGTGTGAGAGAGAGAGAGAGAGAGCGAGAGAGTGTGTGACATATCAGGACACAACTCTGTATAATGACATGGGTATGACACAGGTATTACAAGGAGAGAGTGACTTATGAGGACATAACCATGTCCCCATTTTTCAAAACTCTTATAAATCATACAGAATGAGTTTTTTTGAGAAAGTAAAAATGCACAAAGTTTCCTGTGAGGGTTAGGGTTAGGTGTAGGGCGATAGAATATACAGTTTGTACAGAATAAAAACCATTACACCTGTGGGATGAACACACTTTACACAAAAACAAACATGTGTGTGTGTGTGTGTGTATGTGTGTGTGTGTGTGTGTGTGCGCGCGCGCGTGTGTGTGTGTGTGAGAGAGAGAGAGAGTGTGTGTGTGTGTGAGTGCGTGTGTGTGAGAGAGAGAGTGTGTGTGTGTGTGTGAGTGCGTGTGTGTGAGAGAGAGAGAGTGTGTGTGCGTGTGCGTGCGTGCGTGTGTGTGCATGTGTGTGTGTGTGGAGAGATGTATGACCCGCTAACGTTCAACCATGACCCAGTTAGCGCTGATGCCTGATGCTGTCCTTTGCTTCACTTGCTCTGGTATTTGTTTCCACTGCTGACACTTCCTCACCTCTCACCCTCTGATCTCCTTCCTTCAGTCCACCGCTCACATCTACCAGAACACACCGCACAACTCCATGGCTTTAATAAATTAGATCTACAGCCGAACTTCAGCACAGTTACACTGAAAGAAAAGTGACTGAATTTGAATAGAATTTTCTGGTGAAACACTTTACATTTAAAACAGGAGAGTAAATTCAAAGCTGTGAAATCATTCAAATTTACCTTACAAATAGCGTAAATTTGACTTTGATATAAACAACTGCATTCATGACAGATCCAATTGAGTACACTATACAACCCCAAATCATTTGAGAAAAAAATGATGTATGAACCAGTGTTTATCAGCAGTGTGAACTCATAATTTGACCTCACTAAAAATAAAACACACTTTCTATTCCTATTCACTACTTTGCAACAGCAAAGAGACATGCTTCTTATATAGTCTCCTGGCCCATCCTCCATCAACAGTAAGCACGACATTACAGAAATCCCTAGAAACCCCAATATAAAAGAGCATTAAACACTTACAGATCTCTCCTCATATTAAACCTGTGAGGAAGCATAAAATATCTACTCATTTCAACATTTCCTCTACTAATACATATCACAACAGAGTGGGAAGAGCAGGTTTCCCTCTATTTGCTTGCTTGTTACTTCTTTCCAACTAACTCCATTTCTTAAGTTAAAAAAGAACATTGGTGAGTAATAATTTTACTTTTTTACCGATCTGTATAAATTCTCCATTCTCAATTTTTTAAATGTTAGTCACATCATAATTTTCATAGAATAATCTTAAATTATATATATAATATTGAAGGAGTTTACATGTGCGCTGGACACTTTTTGGCTGGTTTTCCTGTATTATTAAGAAATTCATATGTATCAACAGTATATTTATTTAATTTCAGTCATTTTAAGCTGCTCTTAAAGGGTTAGTTCATTGAAAAATGAAAATGATGTAATTAATGACTCTCATGTCGTTCCAAACCCGTAAGACCTCCTTTCATCTTCAGAACACAGTTTAAGATATTTTAGATTTAGTCCGAGAGCTTCCCTCCATTGAAGCTGTGTGAACGGTATACTGTCCAGAAGTGTTGTCATGGTACCAAAATGTCAGTATTCGGTACCGATACCAGTGAAAATCCACGGTTCTCTGTACCAATTTCGGTACCAAAGCAAAACACAAAAATTAAATTAATTTAATATTTTAATATTAGCACAAAAAATAAAACCAATGCCATTCTTTATACTTAATTACAATTGTGTTTAAAGTTTTTCTACAAGTTATATAATTATGAAAAACAGTAAACAAGTTTCACCCAAATGAAATTTGTCTTTTAATTTATGAAATTTAATCACATTTTATTTTTGGTAAATAAAGGGGATTTGCTATTAAAATTAAAACTTGGAAGAAATATTGTGATCTATTTCTTTTATACATTTTTTCAACAGTAGTAGCAGTATCACATACGTTTTACTAAATAATAGTAATATTTCAAGCACAATGCCTTTATGTAAAAATTAACTTTTAGGCCTATGAATGCATA
This sequence comes from Carassius auratus, assembly GCF_003368295.1. Classification (NCBI taxonomy): domain Eukaryota; kingdom Metazoa; phylum Chordata; class Actinopteri; order Cypriniformes; family Cyprinidae; genus Carassius; species Carassius auratus. The sequence goes on along the minus strand of NC_039278.1, from coordinate 2,963,383 downwards.
TTTGTCATTTTAACTAAACTTAAGACTGGTGGAGATGCTTAAGATATTTTTGGTCATTGAGGGTTTCTGTAAAAAACAAAATAGTAATAGATCATATTAATTATTATTAAAAGATAATACTACAACTAATTCTACTATCATACTAATGTATATACAATGCACTATGAATTGATGAGCTGCTGGGTTCATGAATATTAATCACGGTGTCTGCGTTCGGTCAAACTGATTTGCTGAAATCAAAATAGGAGTATGAATATGAATAATTCTAAACGAACTCCATTATTTTGACAGAAGACAACAAAGAATAGTTTACATATAGCGTGTCGATTCAGCGTGGTAAGACTCTCGCTCTCTCTCTTTGCATGTGTGAGAAACAGCGCTATCAGTAAAGCAACGGTGAGTCGTGCGCCTTCACAAAGAGTTTACAGCATCAAATGCAGGTTCACTGTGCATCCATTGAGATGAACTGAAAAGTTCAGATCTCTTGATGGAGAGAGAACTCTGAAGCTCAGATGCTGAAATTAATGCAAGCGTCATGCGCTTCAGTCTATTTAGTAAACAAACCTGCACGTCTCTGCCATTCATTAATTCACACAGAGACGCGCAGAACACGGATTCATATTTCAAACAACTTTTGCGGCTTAACATTTACAGATACTGGTCCATATGGAGATTTGATTTGATTAATTTAACTAATATTAACTACAACTTTATTCAGCATTGTAACCTATCCTACAGAAAAGCATTAAAAGCTGCTAGATCCGATTACTTTTCTTCTCTTTTAGAAGAAAACAAACATAACCCCAGGTATTTATTCAATACAGTGGCTAAATTATCGAAAAATAAAGCCTCAACAAGTGTTGACATTTCCCAACATCACAGCAGTAATGACTTTATGAACTACTTGACTTCTAAAATCGATACTATTAGAGATGAAATTGCAACCATTCAGCCGTCAGCTACAGTATCACATCAGACAGTGCACTATAGACCCCCTGAGGAACAGTTCCACTCATTCTCTACTATAGGAGAGGAAGAATTGTAATAAACTTGTTAAATCATCTAAACCAACAACATGTATGTTAGACCCTATACCATCTAAGCTCCTAAAAGAGGTGCTTCCAGAGGTCATAGGTCCTCTTCTGACTATTATTAATTCCTCATTGTCATTAGGATATGTCCCCAAAACCTTCAAACTGGCTGTTATTAAGCCTCTCATCAAAAAACCACAACTTGACCCCAAATAACTAGTTAATTATAGACCAATCTCGAATCTCCCTTTTCTGTCCAAGATACTAGAAAAGGTGGTATCCTCACAATTATATTCCTTTTAGAAAAAAATGGTATATGTGAGGATTTCCAGTCAGGATTTAGACCTTATCATGGTACTGAGACTGCTCTCCTTAGAGTTACAAATGATCTGCTCTTATCATCTGATCGTGGGTGTATCTCTCTATTAGTTTATTGGATCTTAGTGCTGCGTTTGACACAATTAACCTCAACATTCTTTTGTATAGACTTGAACACTTTGTTGGCATTAATTAGGGTGACCACCTGCTAATAAGCCCAAGGGGAGACAAGGGGTATGGTTATGAGGGACAATGTGGGACACCTTGCGCGGTGGTGCCCCCACCCCATGCGCAGACTCACTGATAGTGGTTTACCCATTTCTAGCACATACCACCTTACATGGTATATTAATAATGCCCTATTCCCCTAAACATGTGTTAATGCTGATGTACTGTATGCTTATGACAGAATCGACAAATGCACTTCCTCTTACGATTTACTTTAGCTAATTTTATTTATTTTTCATTACAATTTATTCACTTAAAGAATAAATTACTGCTCATATACAGCATTCGATCGCATTGAACAAGAGTGAATGATTTGTCCAGGTTTTTTTTTTTTATGTTTTTGTAATGTCTGGGAAGCCAGAATGCGCATGCATCAACAGAAAAGTTTTTTTTTTAAGCGAACCGTGCAATCCCTATTACCTCAATAATCAATCAATTACAGGCCTAAAACAATCATGCCCGAGCAGATGGATATTAGTACATCTCATCACACCGGCACCCGCATCTAAATCAGTTGTATGGTCTGGTTTTCAGTCTAAAACAGTTGCGTCAAGTATAAATGTCTCGTCTGTTTCGGGAGGTGCGCGCGCAGTCAGCGGAGGCTCGCACCTGTTTTTCTCAGATTTTGAAAAATCTTCGCGATCGACTTAAAATGCTTCCAAGATGACGGGTTGGTGACTCCAGATATAGATGAGCGACCAACTTTTTTTGAGCAAGCACTGATTATGCGTGACACAGTCTCAATTTGTGGGACGCATGAATTGGGCTTCAAACGCTGTGTGCGCACGCGCTACGCGGGACGGGTGGTCATCCTAGCATTAATGGAAGTGCATTAGCATGGTTTAAATCGTACTTATATGACCTCCATCAATTCGTAGCAGTGAATCATCCACAAATGACTTAAGCTGTTCACTTTTTTAATGTGGCTGACACTCCCTCTGAGTTCAAACAAACCAATATCCCGGAGTAATTCATTTACTCAAACAGTACACTGACTGAACTGCTGTGAAGAGAGAACTGAAGATGAACACCGAGCCAGATAATGAACAAAATATTGACTCGCTGTCTAAACTGCAGTGTTTTGAACTCTCTCACAACAGACCCGGAAGAGAAGACAATGCTGAATAAAGTCATAGTTTAGCTATTTTTGGACCAAAATGTATTTTCGATGCTTCAGTAAATTCTAACTGACCCTCTGATGTCACATGGACTACTTTGATAATGTTTTTCTTACCTTTCTGGACATGGACAGTATACCGTACACACAGCTTCAATGGAGGGACAGAAAGCTCTCGGACTAAATCTAAAATATCTTAAACTGTGTTCCGAGGATGAACGGAGGTCTCACGGGTTTGGAACGACATGAGGGACATGACATGAGTCATTAATGACATGATTTTCATTTTTGGGTGAACTAACCCTTTAAGATAAGGTAGAATGTGTCTAAACATTTGACTATTAGTACATCGAAAAAAGTTGTGCATGTGCTATGTTCACTGCAGGATTATGAAGTATAGCACTATGTTTGTGTTCCTAGAAATGGAGGACTGTCACCTGAATTTGTCCATAGCCTAAATACAGCTACGCTGATGTTTGTGGAAAATCAGCATTAGAAGTGTATTTATTTTTACTTTCTCAGAAATGTTTAAGACTGTCGTCACACTTTTCCAGTTATTTTCCAACAGAAGCAAGGCTTCAGCAGCACCTCTTTCTCCTGCCACTGAGCAAACGCTGTCCCACATCTGAACTGAATGGAAGAATGTGCCTGTTTAAACATTAATGATAGGGTCTAAACAAGATCAGTCTTGACTTGCAGAAGCAAAACCAGTCCTCAGCCTCTGCGAATCTGTAAAATTATGGTGTACTGAGGCACAATTAACTTATTAGTGATAAGAATTTACGGCTTGTAATCAAAGCACACACAATCAGGTTTAACATGCAAAGCGTGGCTTACACTACATACAACTTCACCAATTCACTATGAAAAAGGGGTAATAATAATAATAATAATAATAATAATAATAATAATAATAATAATAATAATAATAATAATAACTGTTCCTTTTAGTGTTGTGTGTGTATATATATGAAATTAGCTGAAAGACTGTGTTAAGTTGCTTGACGTAACATTTTAAAATAAAGGTCTTTGCCAAAAGTCTACATTTTGTTACATCTTTACTATAGTGATAATTTTTATAACTTTTTGATAAAGCTCTAATTGGTTTTCTTTTGGAAATACGTTTCAAATTAATCCTGAATGCATTTATGACTGTAAAAGCATATCGGTGTGTGTCACAATCGCAAAATTGATCAAAGAAATTGCGATATATATTATTTTTTTCATATCGCACAGCCCTAGTTCATTCAAAAAATACAGCTAACAATCTAGCTACTGAATACTTAGTTATTAAGCCAACAATAGCGAGGTCAGTTCATTTTTTTGAAGTGGGCCGCGCAAATATATGGGTTTGGTTTTGTGGGCCGCGAGCTGAAAAAGGTTGCGAACCACTGCTATATATATATATATATATACTTGGCCAGTTTATTGATTTGTTTGGTTAATTGATTTTTGTTTTGGATACATTTATTATTTTAATACCGTGCAGTGCACAAAATTAAGATTTGAGAGATGGTTCAAGTCAGTGCTCAATAAATGATGATAAGTTTAGAAATGTTGTGCAACCACTTATTATTATTAGTGTGACATTATATCATGCAATTGAAGGGGAAAACTTCAAGATATCGGCCCTAAAAATCGGCAGCACATATCGGCCATCGGCTGACCCTGACCTCTCCCATATCGGTCGATCTCTACTCTGTATGGTTTTTACCAAATGTCAGTCATAAGCCCTATTCAGATGGGACAAGGGAAGTTTTACAAGGAAACGATAGAGAAAATTGTGTTTGACAGATGTACTTCACATTTTTAAACCCGTGCGAATCTGCTAAGTCTGTGTTTTTCTTACGCAACGTCTGTAATAATTCCAGAGCAAATTACCTACTGTTTTTATATGATTGTTGATATTGCATTATCTAAACGTTTTCCTCATATGTTTTTAGCCTACCGGAGCTACCATTTGCTGCACCTTTCACTATGAATGGTATCTGACATGAATTTGAAACATATTTCCAAAAGAAAACCAATAAGAGCTTTATCAAAAAGTTCTTACGTCTCTAGAACAGACATAAGTCTATTGTAAAATAATCACTATAGTAAAGGTGTAACAAAATTTCTAGACTTAGCCTATGGCAAAAGGAATATAAATAAATAAATCCCGTGTCCAGTCATGCATTCAGTAAATACATTTTCTTTTGGGCAATGGACCTTGTTGGGAAACCAAAATCTACATCGCTGATCCGGAGCAATCTCCTTTGATGTCACCCATCAGCGTTTGTACAAGTTACCTTAATCGCAAACACCTGGCTGGCCAGGTATGGTGAGGCTTTCTCCAAACTGACCAAAAATAAACGAGACAGTGACAAATGAACGATGTTAACAAAGAAATGTGGAAACGATTCCTATTTCAAAGAGAGCGCGGGGAGTTAATGTGCCCACTTGAAGTGAACAGTGTCTACATCGGACGCGACACCGCCATGTTGCAACAGGTTGAGTCTGTCAATGTCTACACAGCATATATGAGCTCTGTGTCAATACTTCATGGATAGGACGGGGCAATTTACTGAAGATTATTTGTCATGTCGTGTCGCGCCGCATCACTGATTATAAAGATTATAAAAAGTTTTATGGTATTTTCTTGCACCGGCGCATTGTGCGTGCAATTAAAAAAACTCTCCATAAGCACGCACTGCAAGCACAGGAGCGTACCTGCGCTCACTTGACCCGCGCTTGCCATTGAAGTGAAGTGGAGTGCATGTCTGAAACGTCTCCTGTTCGTAGTCATTCTGCGACTGAATAAAAGCACTTTTTTTCAAGAGAAGAGCTGTCAGAAGCAGCAGTTGTGAGTGGGGTGGCCAACCCTAGCCCCGCCCCGTGTTAATTGCTTTAAATATTTTTAAGCGTTAAACTGAAAAAAAATGAATAGCCTGCGCTAATTTTGACACCACTACATATACATATACACACACACACACACACACACACACACACACACACATATATATATATATATATATATATATATATATAATAGCAAAATTTGCTATTTAGTCCAAAACCACTTTTTTTTTTTTTTTTTTACTGTGAAGTTGGTCATAATTGCATGGGTGGGTGGGTGGGGGGGTCTATGGGATTGACTCCCTTTTGGAGACTTTCTCTAGTGATGAATTTCAGTAACTTGGTGGTTTCAGGAGAGAGACTGGAAGGTTGCCGCTTGGTCACGACACATTGAAGAGCCACAAAACCACATTTATAGCTTGAATTTCTTAAGAAATTACTAAATTTTAAAGCTTAGACTTTGTTTCATAACAATAGTATCCTGCTCTTTCTTGTCTGTCGGCACGTTGTCAGTTTCCTCTTTGCTTTGCAATGTATTTTTCACTGCGTGAGAACATGACCTGTGGTGTGAGATCGCCATGGCTTGTTGCATGTAGCAACAGTAACTAAGCGGGACGAGTCTGTCCAGGAATATTATCCCTGTCATTCAGCATCCACATAGAGGCAAACCATAGTTATCTAGCCTGATGTATCTTTCACAGAGACTTACGGTTGGCAGAGTTTGACCAGGTCTTGGTCAGTGGTCCCAGGATGGAGTCCACGAATGTAAAGATTGGTTTTGCTCAGCTGTTCCCCACCTCCCGCACTACTGGTGCTGCTACTGTTGGTGTTGAGACTGAGCAGCGCCATCTGGTGGCTGGAGGACACATAGGCTTGCTGTTGACAAATAAAATACATATATAAACATATTTTGTACTTAGATAAATATAAGTACAGTTAAATCAGTGTTACTACTATTAAAGAAAACTATACAAATTATATATATATATATATATATATATATATATATATATATATATATATATATATATACACCAACATACAGAATCCCTTTCCCCTCTCCTCCATGAGTTTGTTAACTTAACCTTTTGTCTCTTCCATCCAATAATAACTACATTAAGCAACCTTCACATGCCTGCCAACAGAAAACCAGCACTGAATGTGAAGGAAAGCAAAATATGCAGTTCATTTTTCTAAGGTTTTCTGGAATTTATCACGCTAAGACAGTGAAATCTGGGGACACAGCTAATAAAGTTGTCAAAGAGAGATTCAGCCTACAAAACACTGAGCCAATACATGGAGAGGATGTTGACTGATGTGACTGACTGTGTGAGTAATGGTTTTAAACCAGAGCATCTGAGTGAAGAAGAATGGAACTCTGCCTGGAGCGAGGAGCTTGAGTGTCTGTTGTCTCTCACTCCAATACTGCTCCATCACAAGTGGAATAATAATAATAAAAAAAAGTATTTCAAAGAACATGATGAAGTGTTCCTTTCACGTAAGGGAATGAGGGGAAAAATGAAAAGAGGGGGAATATGTCATTCTCTCCTCTCAGATGTGTAGGCTATAAAACCTGAGCACTAGAAGCGAAACTGCTGCTGTCATTCTACTCCTCTCACACACAGCCTCCAGTCCGCTCTGACTCCCAGGGCATCTGATATGGAACATGTCTGCACGCTTTAGGGGTGTGTGTTACGACCGATTTAGTTTCATAGTCGCTTAAATGGAAATTTTGTTGACTAGTCTAAAAGTAAGAAACCCTCAGAAGACAGTCAAAAATACTGTGTTTATGAGATCTATTTGAAATAGGCTACGTCAGCTGTGACTCAAATACTTCCAGATACCTTATCTTCTGAAGTGTTCTAAAAACGGCAACAAAAGCAGCAGACGGGCTGAATGAAATTGCAAATACACTCTCTAACATAAGATTGCACTTGTAGACAAGTAGAAATATAGCTGTTATCATGGTTACCCTGTAAACAAAGCAGCACAGTTGGAATTATATGAAGATAACATGAAAAAATGTCAACAAAACTTTTCTAAAGAAAGTCACCTGCCTTTAGAGTCGGGAATCATTAGACATGGTTCTGGTTTCATTAAAATAATTAAACAACTATTTAAAAATAGTGGTACGGAACAAAGCACAATACTCAACTACTCAGTGCTCAATACTGTTTATTACTTACTGTCAACTTAATTTTAAGTTTGCCCATGTCAAAATTCAACATATTACAGTATACACATTTTCAGGTTCCACTTCCGGTTCCATTTAAATGAACTATTATTATGTTTTTTTTACAATTTAACCTTCACTGAATGTAGCGTTGCTGGAAGGTAGTAAGTAACGTTGAGTAATGCTGTCCATCAATCACATGTGCTTCGAAGTTGATGTTTTTGACACTATCAATAACATTTTGCTTTTCAAGCAGGAATAAGCTTGTTTGCCAAATAGTCCATTGAGGGCTGAGACACTTGTTCATTTCCCTAAATTAATGAAATATAAACTGTTAACTGTATCCTTATAACCATTTATAAACACTCCATAAAGCCCCTATTTTACAAATAATAATGCAGTCAGGAGATGGTGTGATGCAATGAGTGGTTTCCAAATTTTTTTACATTTAAAATACATGAAAAAAAAATTCTATCACTTTGTTTAACACTCTTGAAATGAAAATGAAACCCTCACACTAACATAACAATAGCAGTCTATTTATTTCGTGTTTCCAAGTTGAAGTCAGTATGTATATTAATCACAATATGGGACAAATATAATGTAATTTAGTGACGGCAAGTGATGCGCGCTGCAGGTACATGCACAGTCAGACAAAACGATGTGTTATCAATGGCGCGAGTGCATGTACAGTCGAGGGAAACATGTTCGGCAGTTAAAGATAGTGCTGTCGCGATAACCGCAATATTGTAATACCGCGCTATTGACAAGCAAACCGCAGAGGAAAGATAGCAACCGCACAAACCACGGCAACCACAGTGTTCAGTTTTTTTTTTTTTTTTATTTATGAGGCTATGGCCGTCTTGTTTTTTCAATTTGTCACTGTGCATTCAATGTTAAATAAATTAATGATACAATATGGTTACGACTGTCTCTTTCTCGCAAGCCGTTGTAGCTTTATGGTGCTTCGTTTGTTTTGAATAGGAGATGGGAAGCGCTCGATCTCATCCCAAAACCTAATGTCACGTCGCCAGTTTAGGAACATTTCGGCTTTCAACCCAATGAAAAGTGCGAGCCAGCAAATGTAGATGAGCCAATATGCAAAATTTGCTGCAAAAAGGTTCCTGTGACGCAGCAATACATCTAATTTGAGGTCATCGGGACATTCTAAAACGCTTAACGTGAAAAATGCTTAACGTGGTTTAATGTACTAATACAGTGATAATAACAGACCAAACTCACTAAACATCATATTAATAAAAGTATACTATCTACAAAAAATCAGATGATCCATGAATATGAATTCAACGCGTTTAATAACACATTAAGCCTTTTCCTCCAATAGAAAACCATCATAAGGCTTAACGTGTTATTAAACGACTTGCATTCATATTCAGGGCTCATCTGTTTTTTGTTTTTTTTTTGTACATAGTATACTTTATTAGTATATTGTTTAGTGAATTTGGTTTTTAAAAATCACTGTCTTAGTACATTAAGCCACATTAAGCATTTTCTTATAACAGTTTTCTATGGGAGAAAAAGCTTAACGTTATTAAACGAGTTGCATTCATATTAAGGGCTCATCTGATTTTTTTTTTTATATATAGTATACTTTATTAGTATGATTTTTTGTGAGTTTGGTCTGTTAATATCACTGTGTTAGTACATTAAGCCATGTTAAGCGTTTTTCACGGTAAGCATTTTAGAGTGTCACCTGTCATCCAGCGCAGCTGCCCCCTCAAGCATCAGGTCACGGAGCAACATCAAAAAGAACAGCTACAGTTAAGAGTAGCTGAAGCCTTTGCGAAATCTGTAAAATATAGCCGTGAAAGTAACAGGCATACCTGCTGAAGTCACGGACAAACTCCGCGTCAGTGCCCATACCCAAGAGAGCGTGAGCAGATAACGAGGAGTGCATCGACTCAAACGCGAATCCAGTGTCCTCGTGGGCCAGTGGTGGCACGATAATGAGTCTAGATTTCCGCTGATGTCCGAAGTCGTGCGCAAATACATGTGTAATACATTAGAACTCTTTGATTTCTTTAAATATATATATATATATATTGGAAAATGCATGTTCTTGTTGCTGTTTGGCATTTAACAATAAACAAAAATGTTTTAAAACGTGTCTCTCTGTCAGTTAAAATAGGAACAATATATGCTACATAATGCAACGATAGAGCTTTGTATGCAGAAAAATCAGGATAAACTAGGTATGTAAAAAAAAAAATGGCGGTAATACCGCATATCGCGCTATTGAGCCACCCATAAGAACCGCAGGGGAAATTTATTAACCGTGACAGCCTTATTTAAAGACAGTGCGGCGCGTCTGTGGAGTGCACGTCATTAGAATCAATGTGCTCAGTAATTAAAGAAGCAGGGCGGGGTTTCTGTTATCTGGTTTGAGACATCCTTTAAGGGAAACGCAGAATCAACAGAACACTGGCGCAAGGCTGTTCACCGCACTCGGTCACGTGTTGCACCAGAACCGTTTTCATAACCAAAACATAGAAATTGCCCACGGTTCCAGTTCTTTGAAAAAACACAGAACTGGTTCTGAATAAGAACCAATTCTTTGTTCCCAACCCTACTTGGCTTTCATTCATTATGATGCCCCATGAAATGGGTAAATATTGCTTGTTTTTACCAGTGGATATTTCTCTGAGCCAGCAGCGAAACGCATGCATGCATGCGAGGTTCAATTAAATTATTTTTTCCCCTCTTAATATATATATATATATATATATATATATATATATATATGTAACATTAAATTGATTAAATTTGATGTTATCGACTGGTATTTTCTATGTCAACTAGCAGCAGCAGTTCCACACATTACTACTGCACACCACTACCACACGAAAAAAAAAAAAAAGAGTTCTATGGTGCTTTGGTTTCAATATACTGATGCAAAAAATAAATAAATCATTAATAATAATAATAATAATAATAATAATGATAATAACCCACCTTCAAATAAATAAATAAGTAAATAAATACAGACATACATATTCCAAAACCTATTTAACTTCTGAAGACACATAATAGCTTTGGGTGAGAGTAAATGTAATGCCTCATTTACAACTAGTACTAAGATGCAATTAGTGGTCACAAGTGGTCAGCACTAAATAACCACTAAAACAAGGTCCCAAACAGATTGTGATCATGATCAGCTCACAGAAACCTCATACAGAGGAAGTCAAAAACCACACTGAATATTCAATGAAACACTATCTAGGACCCTGCAGTTTCAAATATGCAAAAAACACAGAATTACAAAATCCAATCATTAAAATCGCAAAACCAATGCACACACACACACGAACACTAGTGGTATAACTCTCTTATCTGCATGTGCTTTTAAATGTTTCATTCACACGCTGATCTGACCTGTACTTTTTCTGAGCGCTGCAGTTCTGTCAGTAGTACGCTTACAGTAGCCTATATTGTTGATGTTAAGAAAAGAGCTGCTTTTATCCTCCATGTAAATCAGTCATTTTACACATGATAAAAGCATGCACTTGATTTGATAAAAAAAAAAAAAAACTTACGAATACGACAGCAGCCCTGAGCCCAGTCTAATAATAATTTGTCTATATTAAAAAAGTATTGCTCTTAACAGACCATTGTGTTTTGTATCACTACAGCAGTATGTGTTCTCGGAGCACATAAGCCCTGTTCGCGTGAGGTGCAGCTTCCTGCTCGCGCTGTTCTTTAGGCTAGTTTATTAAAAGTGGATTAATTCTGAATGAGTTGCGTGTCCATATTGCACCAAAATGCAACACTGAACTCCCTTGTGTCCACAGAAACACACCTGCCACGCGGGAAGTTGATTGGATGGACAGTTCTTGACCTAATATAAATGCAAACAGACAAACAGATTCCTGCCTTTATTAGAGAAAAGAGTATGTTCAGCCCCTCCCTTCAGCTTTGAATATTCGGTTTGATTACTACCGAAGCTTCGAAGCTCAAAAAATGGTATTCAGACCAGCCCTAGTTTTTACCGTGTTGTGCATTATAACCAATCACACACACAATTCCGTTGAGTTTATAAATGCAATGGCCAATCAGAAGCTTTGAGTCATCGCTGAAACACCAGAGATTTACTGTTCAGTGCACAAGCTCGCTGACTGAATTCTGCTCTCTCAACAAAGTGCAGATGTACATCAGATGTAAGTATGAGAGATTTATTCATCATAAAGCATAGATAGTTTCACTTATTATAACAGGAGTGTTTTTAATTGCATATACTCACAGAAGCCAGTGATTTTTTGCTCCTTTTCTATAGTTGCTGTTTGAATAACTGAGAAAATGTAAGCATATTTTACAATGTTTTTTATTAAATTGTTATCATGTTAAGTACAAACTAGATGAGTAAATAACATGATAATATTGTCTATCTACGATCTCACAGGTTGACGAAGGGATGAAATTACTATGCAGCACATCGCCCGACACTATTGTGTACTACGATTGCTGCACTTTGATGAATCACTTACACTTTTGTAAGTCCCTTCAGATAAAAAACAAAAAACAATGTCAATAAAGGCAAAATGCTCTTGTTTTAAACATCTCTATTCAATATAAAAAGAGAGAGAAAGAGCTATTACTACCTTTGTTAAAATAAATAAATAAATAAAGGTCAGTAAATGTAGATTTAAGTAAATCTGGATTTTCTGGAAAATAAGACATCAGTGCAAATTGACGCAGGTTAAGAAAGAAATAGTTTAAGGCCTGCTAGTTTAAGGATCCTCTAGCACAAATCAGAGTCTTTATTCGTGTTAACTGTGGGCCCTTCTGCTTCTGTAAGCCCATCTTGCTTGCGCTTTTAACATTTCTAAAGAACAGCCTTTTGGAGTGGACTGATCTCTGTCTGTTGATTCATTCAAAGAAAAATACTCCGAATCTTCAAAACTGATGAATACTTAAAGCAGTTTCAGAGCGGTTTGAATCCATTATTTAACCAACTCACACCAAAGCGTCTCCAGCATCCACAATGACTCTCGGAGATCAAAGGTGCCAAAAAACTGAGAACAATGAAAAAATACTACAAAAATTAGACACGGGAACGGCTTCAAAGAGCTTTTAGCTTTGCCTTGCCAAAAGTTAGTGCACAAAGATCAGAGAAAACCATACTCATATGAATTACAGGGTTTCCACAGGTTTCATCAGGTGAAACGTATGACCTTTAAAGGGTCTCGTAAACAAATAACGATTTACTAATTTCTGAGAGAGTTATATGTAATGATTCACTCAACTCACTATTCGATTCGATTCACGATACTGATTTCACGAATCCATTTTAGACAAATGAAGACAGATTGAAGTTCTTTTATTATTGCTCAGACAAAATGGTGCCCATTTCTTTGTGAAACAGACATATGTCTAAATTGAACTAAATTGAAAATTGAAAATAATAAGACAAAAAAAAACCTCTTCATATAAACAAAGGCTCTGTGCTCTTTCCATTCATAATTAGAGGCAGCCACTGCAGTCGAATAGCAATCCAAACTAAGATGCTGAATACATGCAGCATGGGCAGTTTTTTTAAAGGGGTCATATGATTTTGCTAAAAAGAACAGTATTTTTTGTATTTGGTGTAATGAAATGTGTTTATGCGGTTTAAGGTTAAAAAAAACATTATTTTCCACATATTGTGCATCATTGTTTCTAAAAAAAAAAAAAAACTTCTCAATCAGATAAAAAAAAATCCAGCACATGCTCGCAATGCTGTAATTACTAGAGCCCTTTAATAAAAAGATATCTCTGTATATGTTAATTCACTGCTAGCTGGACAGAGGGGATATTAAAGTGGAGCAGAGCTAGCATAGAAGCAGAGCTTTAGCATCTGAAATCTGATCAGAGTCGGATTGGAAATACCTGGATGAAAACAATTTTAAGTGCTGTTGCAGAGTGAGGAACAGAACTAAAGGTTGTGTGTGTGTGTGTGTGTGTGTGTGTGTGTGTGTGTGTGTGTGTGTGTGTGTGTGACATTACACAAAAGCATTTTCTAAAACACCCAATAAGATAATATAATGGGAGATGTTACTGCATTACTGGTGTCAATACTTCACACTATACTATACTACAATACTAACACTACTAAGAAAGCATAATGGTCACCTTGACAAACTGTAAGGTTTGTGCATTAAGAAATATAAGTGTCTTTAAAAATGAATGTCTTAAATTTTTTAATAACTGCAATACGCAGCCCGCGCTCTGGGAAATGCTGCTTTCCTGTTACAGTACTGCACATAACCTGCTCTTCACAGCCACTGGATCCTTTTACAAAGAGCACGCATGTGCCACTGTCCTCTGAAACTTGATGTTTGTCTGATGTTCTCCTAAAGTAAACTTAATCTGATTGCTACGGTTAACGACACACCATAACAATTAGCACTGTTTTCAAAACCAAAAGTTGAGGTTACTGATTTACTTCACCAGATAAGTTAACTAAACCTGCATCTGCAAGATTCATCAGTGCACAGGATCACTGAAACGCAATAATCATTGCCTCTGAATCTGTTGTTATTAATGCCATGTGAAAAGGGACAAATATGTAATCGAATGAATAAATAATAGACAGAAGACAAACAAAAAATTAACAAATTATTTTTAGGAGCAGATTTCTTAAGTGCTTTGTTCTTTTTTTCTTACATTAGTCTAAAGTCAAGAATATTTTGTATTCCCCACAACAGTGTATGGGTCACCGTACTTGGCTGAATGTCACGTCACTCTCTCACTCTTAAAATTTCAGCCAAAAATGAAATTTCTGTCATCATTCATTTGAAGAATGTGTGTAACCACAAAGTTGATGGTTTCCGCTGACTTCCACAGTATAGATCTGTCAATACGATCTTACAAGTTAGGAATGACATAAGGTTGAGTAAATGACAATTTTCATTTTTGGGTGAACAGTCAATTTAAAGCCAGGATAAGCTATAAAACCGGTCTTAAATCACCAGTGGTAAGATATTTAATGAATGTATTGGTTTATTTTAAATATAATACAAAATCTTCGCAGCATTCAAGGTCTGCCAAGCCAGTGGCAACTGAAACTGTATGTATGCTTATTACGATTATTATGACAATCTGCAGGCAGTGCAAAAAGAGGACTTTTGAACTATTTTTTCACTGAATTGCTCTGTGAGTCTTCAGCAAGAATCACCATACATTTGCAGGGAGGGGGAGGTTCTAATGCTATTTCAAGCATTCAGAGTTATTTACATTGTTAATGAGTTGGATTCTCATGCTAAACATGGCCAAAAGTAAAAAAAACAAAAAAAAGTTAGACCGATGACGGAGTATATCTGTGGCAAACACACTCCTTCCAGGTTTGTATAAGTTTAGTAAGGGCTTTTTTTTTTTTTTCTCGACCAAGGCCCTGTATGATGTCATGAAGGGAGGATTTCCTTGTATGGGCACTTCTCCCAGAAGAGCGTGCACACTAGAGGCTGACATTTTTTCGGGACATGGGAATCCCATGTGATTGGGAACAAATCTGACCTGTGCATTTTCTGAGCGCTGCATTGACCCGACCAGAGTATGTGAGGAGCAGATTTTTTAAAAGTCAGAGTGTCGTGGTTCTCACTCGCTCATAGCACGCTTCATCACGAGTACAATTGGATCTCTCCGATCAGAAGTTTATAATGACACACTGTAAAAAATGAATCATGGGTCTTG
This sequence comes from Carassius auratus, assembly GCF_003368295.1. Lineage (NCBI taxonomy): Eukaryota > Metazoa > Chordata > Actinopteri > Cypriniformes > Cyprinidae > Carassius > Carassius auratus. The sequence continues at coordinate 2,947,992 of NC_039278.1, read as the reverse complement.
TAATTTTCATCAAAAAAATTAAGGTGATAATTAAAAATAATGTGTGAATTTCATTAAAGAAATTGTGATTCAGTGTTGTATAGAAAATAATGAGGACTTTTTACTAATAAAACCAAGACATGCGTTTTCCTCATTTTGTTTTAGGAGACTTAATTAGTTTTGGTGCTTGAATTGGGGAACTGATTAAACTAAAATAATTAAGGAAAGAAGGCTGCCTATTTAATTTAAGTGAATTAGCTCAATTTTGCAGTTTTATTTTAGAGGTGATTGTTAGTTCCCAGCATGCTTTGCATATGGCTGGATATGGAGAGTAAATTTTGAAATGAAATGCTACTTTATGTTTTTGAGTGAAGGGAGGCATCTATTAATGTTTAATGTTCAGTTACATTTGACATTTGTAAGAGTTTCTGTAACATCGAAGTTTCCATTGCACAGTGGAATATATCGCCAAGCCCTACTGTGGACTAAACTAAAAAAACAAATTATTTTCAATTGCCAAGGTGTCCGTAGAGGGTTGAAAAGTCTTTAATATTAAAAGTAAAGATCAACACAAAACTTGGGCAATAACAAGCCCAGACAACAGCCAACAGGGCTGGAAAACAAGAGACCTTTGATAAGGAAAAAACTAGAACAAGAAGAAAACTAGCTAACCAAAAAAAAAAAAAAAAAAAACTTACAGAAAAAAAAAAACTAACAAAACACTTGTCTTGACCGAGCGCCAACCTCCCGCTCTCTCTCGTGAGGCCAATAAGGAAGTGACTAAAACGAATTCATCGACTGACCGCAGAAGGGAGTCAGTCCCATAGACTCCCCATGTTAAAATGCCCAACTTTACAGCAGACAAAAACATGTTTACAGCCTGGTGCAAAAAATGATTTTGGTCTAATAAATTTTGCCCTTCATGACAACTGTGATGGGGGTGAATTTTTTTATAACTCATCCGTTTAAATTATATTAAGACTTAAAGTTCTGCATAATTAAGGGCGTGGCCACTTGAGTGACAGGTGGATTGCCACTGCTGACAGTGCAGTCAACTAGGTGGGCGTGGCTTCAGCAACCAGCTCCCGCCTTTTAGCCCATTTTTGATTGTCCGGGAGAGGCGCGCGGAGACACGCTGCCAAGATGGCGACGGCTCGCTCTGCACACTTTAGGCTTCAAAAACACACTTCAGCAGTCTACGGGTGACGTCACGGACACTACGTCCATGTTTTTATACAGTCTATGGTCTTGACTGACTAGGAGTAACAGGGAACACAAAACAAACCAGCACAGATCACAGAGGGAGAATAAATAGGGAACCAAACCAGGCAGGAAATGAGGAAGGACAGGTGGGGCCAATTAACTGATAATCAGGTAACTAGATGGGTGGGGGTTAGGACAAAAGACAGAAAGTGCACATGGCACATAAAACAAGAAGTCATGTGCTCACACAAAAGACAACATGACATGGCCAATAATAAAAAAAAACATGGCTTTACTAGCCATGTGCAGCACAACACAAGAAAAAAGCAGGGCACAAGACAAGAGTGCATGGTAAGGGAATTAATGCTCAACCAGTGAACTTACCACCGAAAGCAAAAAAGAGCATGAATGTTTGAACCCCAGCACCTGAACAAAAACTAAGCTAGGCAGAACAGGGGACTGTACCATGATGGTCGATGAATGGTACAGTCCAAACCTCTCCGATCCAGCTTTGTTGGTACCATGATGCTGATCATCAACTTTCTTTGTCAACTCGGGCTTTGATCCTGAGTTTGTGGAGCGCGTGCACATGAATGTGTGACATCACTGGCGAACAGCCAATCATGACCATTGCAACACAAAGCAAGTTGGATTTACTTCTACGAGAGACCCAGTGAGATTCAAAACGAAAGGTTAAAGGTTTTGCTAGGTTAAGAAATTGAAGAATATGACAAATTAAACGTCATATGAAACATGAAGGAGGACAAATAAAATAAATAATCTTGCTCTATCAGTGCAATCACAAAATAAACTTGTTAAGTTAGTTTATACATTTAAAAATATATAGCAATAGAGTCTCGAATGTGCAAGGTCACATGTATTCATTTTTAAAATAGTGGAGTGTAAGTTACTATGGCAATGAATGCCTCTAAAAGCCAAGCCACTTACATGGTACCTAAAACCCAGGATTGGTGCAAACTAACCTGAAACTTACCAGACCAGTGAGCTAATCTAGCTTCATGGTAAAGGCCCCAGCTGGGATCCAAACACCATGCCCTGTACAGACAACAAACGGGACAATACAACATAACAAGACATGGCTAGAGCACACTCAAAGTCACACACACACACACACACACACACACACAACAAGATCATGTGCGGGTGTCAGGACTCTGCCACAAAATCAAGAATAAACAAGACTGAAGTGGAATGACCCAGACATTAGTAGCCTTATATAGTAGGCTATAGAAAAATAATTTTTCCCTATAATTTTTCCCTATTATACAGATGAAGTTTAAAGCATTATCCAACTCTTTATTACAACATTCAGTGTTATGGAAAAGAAACATAATGACAGATATTCACAAATTTATAGTCTATAGTAAACGACAAGCTACAATGCATAACATAACTGTAAGATTTAAAAAAAACTGTAAGGAGGGTTGGGAATTATTAACCAATTTCTGTAGCCACATTACATAACAAGGATAACAAGGACGAACGACTCAAACCCGAGGACTCAAATGGTGAGCTAATCATTTCTGTTGCCTGAGCATCGCGATGTTGCACATGTGCAGTCAACACAAAGTGAACGATTCACTCCACGAACAACACAACACCACCTCATGGTGTAACTGAAGCAAGTACTTGATTTATTTTACATTTAATATCATTTGTAACATTATCTTATCCTATCTCAACACATCTCATCTCTTCTGTTACTGTGGCTTCAGCAGAGCTCTCATTTTCAAAACTGAAGAAAATAAAAAATTATTTGCAAATTATTTGCAGAATACCATGGCGCAAAACGGACTAAATGAAACTAACCATACTTTATATTGTATAGACAGAATCTTAAAATAAATACCAAGGAAATTGTGGATGAATTTGGCAAAAAAAAAAGGCTCGGAAAATGCAAAGAAAATGAGTGAGTAGTTTTAATATCTATAAAAGATATTAGAGATAATATCTTTAATATCTATAATATAAAACCAATGGATGACATCAATCAAACTCAAGAACATGATATAAGTATGAGTTTGTGGATTTGTGAAAAAACGTCTCAGGTTACGTATGTAACCATGGTTCCTTGAGTAGGGAACGAGACACTGCGTCCTCTAGGGGTCGCTATGGGGCAACACCTCGTCGTGACCCGTGTCTGAAGCATACATTGAAAAAACACCAATGAGTTGGCCGGCGACAGCCTCTGACGTCACTACCAGCACGACTATAAAAAGGCACCGGGAGAACACATCATTCATTTCTCCGTCTGAAGCTTGTGTCCGAAGCATGGCAGGGAGCTAGAGGATGCAGTGTCTCGTTCCCTACTCAGGGAACCATGGTTACATTCATAACCTGAGACGTTCCCTTTCAAGGGAACTTCAAACTGCGTCCTCTAGGGGTCGCAATGGGGAACAGTACACCCACGCCACCATGCTGAGGGGAGTGCAGGCCAGAATCATGGCAAACACTAAGTACCAACTCTACCATTTCCATGGGAGTTGCCCCTGGGACATTTAGACGGCTGTCTGTGACAGAACCCCTTACGGCCAAAGGCCTAAGCTACATACCCAACTTAATTGTTAGGGCTTAGGGGTAGAGCCGGGGTAGAGCTGAAGGCTTGGATTTCAGGAAAGATTCGCAGAAAGAAATCTCTTTCTACAGGGGGCATCCTCTAATAGCTGCTTTTGCGCATCGCCTCGATGTCGGCATAACTCTTATGCCAAAACCAAGGGATGCGAGAAGACAACGGCCTCTTTCATTTCTTTTCAATCTCTGTATGGAGATCATGCAGAAATGGAAGGGTCACCTAAACTGGAGGGCTATGGTCAGAAAGATAACGCTCATTGAGCCGGCCTCACAGCGTCACCTTGTTAGCGCACTTTCATGGCAAGTCCAACTTTGCCGTGGTGCGATCCATAACCTCCAACAACTCTACATACACAGGGCAGGAGGATTAAGAAGGCTCAGCCTCAGCTTCTTCACCATCCTCAAATATCTCCTGCTTTTCCTGGGTAAAATCCCAGCAGAGCACTAACCTCAGTATCAGAAAGTGTTAAAGATAACATTATCCTCCCAAGGCTCTCTCTCTCGTCCGCCGCTGACAAGCATGAACGGAAAAGTCCCTCTCTAAACCACTCAGACAGATCCACCTGTAATTCTCACGAGCTCATTCGTGCCTCAGCAGGGGTGGGTCATAACCCCGCAGGAAGCAGATGGCTGCCTTTTTTCCTCTTTTTTCCTCGGAAAGAGAGACGAACGAGATGCACGCTTCAAACAGAACAGACAGTGAAGACGAAGAAGTGAATGACGTGTTCTCCCGGTGCTTGTTTATAGTCGCGCCGGTAGTGACGTCAGAGGCTGTCGCCGGCCAACAAGTTGTTGCTTTTTCAATGTATGCTTCAGACACGGGTCACGACGAGGTGTTCTCAATAGCGACCCCTAGAGGACGTAGTTTGAAACCGTACAGTACATATTTAATTTTTACATTTCATATTTTAAAAGTATATAGACAGGAGAATCTTTAACATTTTGCCAAAAATAATTTCTTCCTGCAATGTACTCGCATGCAGTGAATTGTATAAACATACAGATATGGCTAAACCATTATAAATTGTTGCTCAGGAAGCAGTTATTCAATTTACAGCAGCAACATTTCTTACAATTCATTCTATAGATCTTGAAAAAATGTATATACATATTGGAAAACAAACATGTGTGCTGCCTGCGTTGAAGAGCTCATTAGCACAGCAAGAGAGCCATCAGAATTAGGATTTCTTGGAAATGTAGTTTTGAGTAACATCATTTTATCAAAACCCTTCGCCATATGATTCTATAATAGCCTACCACTTACAAAGAGCCTCTTTTGGTCTCTTGGCTGGTGTTTATTTTTCATTCTCTCCTTTGTTTACTCGTATGGCTCAGGTACAGGAACGAGAGGTCAGGTCAGAAAGAGGAGATATGTCTGGAATTCTCCACATGTGCACTTAACCTGCGTGTGAACTCCAGGCTATGGCAAAAAAAGTGTTTCACCCAGTCATGGGAGTAAGATTCTCATCACTAACATTATAGTTCACTTCGGCCATAGTATTGTGAAATGTTCTCTTCTTTAGAAACACAGCTATGGTAAGAAAGTGTTTGAGATATGTTGTCTTCACTGCTTACCAGTTTAAATGTATCTGAATATGGAAATGCTTGTCTTGTCTGTGCATCTAAAAGCATTAAATCCAGAAAATATCTTTAAAGTTGTTATGGTGCAGAAGTAGCCCTAATAAATTAGCCCATTTGTTTTATTCTGAAATCTGAGAGAAATTATTTTCACAGCAAATGGATTACATTGTTATTCTATTATTATATGCAGCCAAACAAATGTTTGGTTCTTGAGCTATTTGATTGTGTTTCGATAAAAATTCATACATAAGAATTTTAGAATGAATAAGTTAAACTCAATGTAAAAATGTATCTTCTTGATATTTAACAGCAACAGCAACATTTCGTCTGTAGAGAGTACAAGACATTTTCTGATGCATTTTAAAACAATATATAAAATGATAATAACCATATTAAATTAAATCACTGTTAAAGCTTGAACCAAAATAATAATAATAACAAGAATTATCTGTCTGGAATTTTAATCCATATGAACATAAATCCAAATTTAACTTGATATAGATAACCTAATGCAGAGAGTACAATTGCTGATTTAATTAGGAAATAATACAATATATTATGTAATGTTTTACCCCTCCTCTTTTGTAAAATTATGGAAATGCAATGAAGGATTTTCTGGTTAACTAGGAACAACACACTCTATCACGCTCTACATTCAAAGGTTCATAACAGACCAGAAACATTTTGGGAACGGAAGATGTAGTTCACAGCATTCAGCCATTAGTACATGGAATCAATGCATTGTACTGTATAATATAAAAGATAAATGTGAAATAGCAGATCCTGGCATGTGGCATGAGGACTGTTTCCAGGACTGTTTTTGATGAGCTGCTAGAGAAGGTGGGATTTCATAAGACAAACGGCTGGCAATCTGTTTGCAGTGAATAGCCCTGATTTAAAATACAGTGCTTAAAGGGGAGGTTGACTGTTTTTTTTCTAGGCTTGAATGTGTTTATGGGGTGCAGTCCAATATGTGTTCATGCTTCGTTTTTTTTTTAAATGCATTGTTCATATAATTTACCTTTATTCCACACCAATCTGTACCTTCTCTAATAGACGCCTCGATTATTTCCTGTTATTATGAAGCCCCTCCCACAGAAATATGTGATGGGCTGAGATTGGTCAGCTGGCTCAGTGTGTTGTGATTGGCTAAACCACCTCCTGCCCCTCTCAAGCTCAGTATGTGCTCCAGTTGTATTGTAAACAATGATGTCCTCTATATTGCTTATTAATTTGAGCCTGATTGAGATGCAGAGAATATTTATGAAGAGGACCACGCAGAACCTGTGAAAGCACGATTCTTAATGGTAAGTTTGTTTGTTGATTCGAATAATCAAATATTCTGGTCCAGCCCTGCTCTGGACTGGGTTTTAATTAAGGCGATCTCAATATTTGGCTGCACTGAGCGTTCCTTCTACTCTGATGTGTTCCTCAGTCCCTGCCGCTGAAGAACAGCCCCTCAGCATGGAGCTGCTACCAGCACACTTTACTTTTGGGATGGTACTCCACAGATGATGAGCAGAGCTAGTTTCCTACAAACATGATGCTTAGAATTGAGGTTCATCAGACCAGATAACCTTGTTTCTCAGAGTCTGAGGGTCCTTTAGGTATTTTTTGTGTAAATTCCAAGTATGTTTTCAAGTATTTGAACTGAAGAGAGGATTGAGTTTGGCCACACCACCATAAAGACTGGATCGGGGGAGTGTTGGAGTGGTGTTTGTCCTTCTGTAGATTTCTCCCATCTGCACATATGATCATGGAGCTCAACCTGAGTGACCATCAGCTTCTTGGTCACCATTCAAACCAAATCCCGTCTCCATCAATTGGTCAGTTTGGCCAGCAGGCAAGCTCTAGGAAGAGTCCTGGTTCTTTCAAACTTCTTTCATTAAGGGTAACAGATTTTTTTCTGAACTCTTCCACAGATGTGTGGCTTGACACAAACCTGTTTCTGAGCTCTACAGGCAGTTCTTTTGACCACAGTTTTTGCTCAGATATGCATTTTCAGCTGTTAAACCTTTTAATAAGTATGTTTATATGTTTGTGCCATTCCAAATCATACCCATTCAGGGGTGTGTTTCCCAAAAGCATAGTTGCTAACCTGTTAGCCACTTAGTTGGTTGGCAATGGGAAATTGGCTAACTTAGTTAGCAACTATGCTTTTGGGAAATGCACCCCTGGTTAACTTCTCTTGAAATGTAGTAACATCTACAAGCAAAATGAATGCTCCTGAGCTTAATTTCAACTGTCCATGAATACTTATGCAATGGAATCATTTTAGTTCTGAAAAGCTTCAAAATTGCTTCAAAAAAGATCACTTCCTGTTTGTTGTTGGCGGCTGTACTGCGTTTGAGCTCCGTCACTAAATTCTTTTCATTGACTATCTTTAACTTAAAAATCAATTTTATACATCATTGTTTCCGTTTATATAACGTGTGAATATATCCTCTATTGTATTCTACAACAAAAACAATCAGAGCGCCTCGCTATCACTAGTTTTATTTTGATCTCCCGGGTCCGCTATTAGCTTTTAGCCAGTTAGCATCAGCAAGCGTGTTTGCTACTAACTGCGCTTGCATTGCTAATACTCTATTCACACACTTTACCACTGCTGTACTCACTGTTACTTGCTTTAATGGCGGATGAATGTCTCCACTCTGTGCAGCTCGAGCTCGAGGCCGTGGTGAAGCAGATTCGCGACCTGGAACAGAAGCAGGCCCAGCTGAGAGAGCGGAGAGCCGCGCTGGAATCATCCCGGGCTGACGCTCACAAGTCCGGGGTAAGTATACAGCGTGCTGTTAACAGTCCCACCACGTCTACTCCGTGTGTTTCTCTGCGCAGGCCCGGTGCACCCAGGACGCGATCTTCCCAGATGTCCTTCACTGCGACGCCGGGACACCACGGACCCTGGGTGCATCCACAGCGGAGGACGCGAGCCGGGTCCCGGGCGACGACTTCTCCCCCTCCTGCCTTCGAGATCTCCATCCAGAACCGCTTCGCTCCCCTCCGCGAGACAGGACGCGACGCTGTGATCATCGGAGACTCCATCGTCCGACACGTAAGTGCTACGTTAGCTGAAGGTAAAGTGCACACTCATTGTTTGCCTGGTGCTCGTGTTCTCGATGTTTCTGTGCAGATACCCGCGATCCTGAAGGACGGCGAGAGCCCCAGAGCGGTCGTGCTTCACGCCGGGGTTAACGACACCACGCTGCGGCAGACGGAGAAGAGGGACTTCAGGAGCCTGATCGAGACGGTTCGCAGCACGACACCCGCGGCGACGATCGTCATGACAGGACCACTGCCCACGTATCGACGAGGACACAAAAGCTTCAGTAGACTTTTTGCTTTAAATGAATGGTTGTTGTCATGGTGTAAAGAACAGAAACTGCTATTTGTTAATAACTGGAATCTTTTCTGGGAGCGTCCTAGACTGTTTCGCGCTGATGGATTACACCCCAGCAGAATTGGAGCGAAGCTGCTTTCTGACAGCATCTCCAGGACACTTCGCTCCATGTGACTAGTAAGACAATTCTCAAATAACCATTATGATGAGTTTTGTTCCACCAGCTTAAATGCTAAAAGTACTTGCGCTGTAAAAACTATTAAGACTGTGTCTGTTCCCAGAATAGTGAGGTCAAAATATAAATATAAATATAATGTAGGATCTAGAAAAAATCTTATCGTAATTAAACCAGAAAAATGTAATGTAAATGAACAAAAACAATTTTTAAAGTTTGGGCTCATATATATTAGATCACTCACACCAAAAGCAGTTATTGTAAATGAAATGATCACAGATAATAGTTTTGATTTACTCTGCTTGACTGAAACCTGGCTAAAACCAAATGATTATTTTGGTCTAAATGAGTCTACTCCACCAAACTACTGTTATAAGCATGAGCCCCGTCAGACTGGTCGTGGCGGGGGTGTTGCAACAATATATAGTGATATTCTCAATGTTACCCAGAAAACAGGATACAGGTTTAACTCTTTTGAAATACTTCTACTAAATGTTACTATGTCAGACATGCAAAAGAAATCTAATGGATCTCTTGCTCTGGCTACTGTGTATAGACCACCAGGGCCGTATACAGAATTCCTGAAAGAATTTGCAGATTTCCTCTCAGACCTTCTAGTTACAGTTGATAAGGCGCTAATCATGGGAGATTTTAATATTCACGTTGATAATGCAAATGATACATTAGGACTTGCGTTTACTGACCTAATAAACTCCTTTGGAGTCAAGCAAAATGTCACCGGGCCCACTCATCGTTTTAATCATACACTAGATTTAATTATATCGCATGGAATCTATCTTACTGCTATAGATATTGTACCACAAAGTGATGACATTACAGACCATTTCCTTGTATCGTGCATGCTGCGTATAACCGATATTAACTATATGTCGCAACGATACCGTCTGGGCAGAACTATTGTTCCAGCCACCAAAGAAAGATTCGCAAATAACCTGCCTGATCTATCTCAACTGCTATTTGTACCCAAAAATACACATGAATTAGACGAAATTACAGACAAAATGGGCACTATTTTCTCTAATACATTAGAAGCTGTTGCCCCCATCAAATTGAAAAAGGTTAAAGAAAAACGTACTGTACCATGGTATAAAAGTAATACTCACTCTCTCAAGAAAGAAACACGTAGTCTTGAATGCAAATGGAACAAAACTAACTTAGAAGTTTTTTGAATTGCATGGAAAAACAGTATGTCCAGCTATAGACAGGCTCTAAAAACTGCTAGGGCAGAGCATATACACAAACTCATTGAAAATAACCAAAACAATCCTAGGTTTTTATTTAGCACAGTGGCTAAGTTAACAAATTACCAGATGCCACCTGATTCAAATATTCCACCAACGTTAAATAGTAATGACTTTATGAATTTCTTCACTGATAAAATAGATAACATTAGAAATACAATAGCGAATGTAGATTCTACAGCATCTAACACTTCAGTTTCATCCATCGCACCCAAAGATAAACTGCAGCGCTTTACAACCATAGGACAGGAAGAGCTAAATAAACTTATCACTGTATCTAAACCAACAACATGTTTATTAGATCCTGTACCCACTAAATTACTGAAAGAGCTGTTACCTGTAGCCGAAGAACAGCTTCTCAATATCATTAACTCGTCGTTATCTTTAGGTCACATCCCAAAACCATTCAAGCTGGCGGTTATTAAGCCTCTTATTAAGAAACCAAAACTAGATCCTAGTGTACTGGCAAATTATAGGCCTATTTCAAATCTTCCATTTATGTCTAAAATTTTAGAAAAAGTTGTATCTGCTCAATTGAGCACCTTCCTGCATAAAAATGATCTGTATGAAGAATTTCAGTTTTAGGCCCCACCATAACACAGAAACTGCACTTGTTAAAATTACAAATGACCTGCTCCTTGCGTCAGACCAAGGCTGCATCTCATTTCTAGTCTTACTTGATCTTAGTGCTGCGTTCAACACCATAGATCATGACATACTCATAGATCGATTACAAAACTATACAGGTATTCAAGGGCAGGCTCTAAAATGGTTTAGATCCTACCTGTCCGATCGCTACCATTTTGTTTACTTAAATGGGGAGTCATCTCATTTATCACCAGTAAAATATGGAGTGCCACAAGGATCCGTCCTAGGTCCCCTTCTATTTTCAATATACATGTTGCCCCTTGGTAATATTATTAGAAAATAAGGAATAAGGTTCCACTGTTATGCTGATGATACTCAGCTATATATCTCAACGAGACCAGATGAAACTTCCCAATTATCTAAGCTAACAGAGTGTGTTAAAAATGTAAAAGATTGGATGACAAATAATTTTCTCCAATTAAATTCGGATAAGACAGAGATACTAATTATTGGACCAAAAAACACTACACAGAATCTTGTAGATTACAATCTGCAACTAGACGGATGTACTGTTACTTCCTCTACAGTCAGAAATCTGGGTGTTATATTAGACAGCAATTTGTCTTTTGAAAATCATATTTCCAATGTTACAAAAACTGCATTCTTCCATCTTAGAAACATTGCCAAGCTACGCAACATGTTATCTGTTTCTGATGCAGAAAAGCTAGTTCATAAATTCATGACCTCTAGACTGGACTATTGTAATGCACTTCTAGGTGGTTGTCCTGCTTCGTCAATAAACAAGCTACAGGTAGTCCAAAATACAGCAGCTAGAGTCCTTACGAGGTCAAGAAAATATGATCATATTACCCCAATTTTACAGTCTCTGCACTGGCTACCTATTAAGTTCCGTATCAGTTACAAATTATCATTACTTACCTATAAGGCCCTAAATGGTTTAGCTCCAGCGTACCTAACTAGCCTTCTACCACGTTACAACCCATCCCGCACCCTAAGGTCACAAAACGCTGGACTTTTGGTCGTTCCTAGGATAGCAAAGTCCACTAAAGGAGGTAGAGCTTTCTCACATTTGGCTCCCAAACTCTGGAATAGCCTTCCTGATAATGTTCGGGGTTCAGACACACTCTCTCTGTTTAAATCTAGATTAAAAACACATCTCTTTCGCCAAGCATTCGAATAATTTATCTTTTTAATCGTGAGTGTAGTTGCATCTGATCAAAGGTGCATTTTTATTCATTAGCTTGGGTTAAACTAATTTTACTTTGTTGGATCAGCAGCTATGCTAATGATGTCTGTATTTTGTTTCTATGTTTTGTAACTAGGATTTACACAAGCTCCAGTCTGGATCCAGAACACCTGAGAAGAGATGATGATGACCCTCAGAGGACCTCAGATGATGCTAACCCTGAATCAACAAACAGAACTAACAATTATTGTTAAATGTGTGACTGCATCATATAATAACTTAATTAATAATATTGATAGTTCATCGTCTAGCTGACTACGTCTTGTATTATTATTATTATTTTTATTTTTTCTAAAATCCTGTCAAATGTGCACAAACTACTAGCTTCTACTAAATATTGTAGAAACATAATTTTCTGTAAAGTTGCTTTGTAACGATTTGTTTTGTAAAAAGCGCTATACAAATAAACTTGAATTAAATTGAAATTACAATTACGGTGTATGGAGTGTAGATTGTTGTGAAAATGTTTTTTATTTAAAGCAGTTTAACATAAGGCAGTAACAAAACAAAATGTGAAAAAAATGAAGGGATATGAATACATTCACAGGGTACTGTAAGTGCAGAAGTGTAAACAAAAAAAGAATGAAAGAATGAATCAATGAATCAGTGAATGAATGAATAAAGAGAAGAATATAACCAAACACTTTTTGGTCCCCACTGACTTCTATAACACCCCCCCCCCCCTCCCCATGCTATGTGTTCGTTCAACAGAAAAAAGAAACTATCCCTTTAATGCATTTCTCAGATAAAGCAAGCAGATCTTCATTTCACTTTCAGTTTTCAATTACCATGTAAAGCGAAAGTGCTCTCAAAAAAAACAAACAAAAAAAACAATTCCGCATTCAAACTAACCCACAAAAATAAACCCTGAAAGGAACTTGAGTGGCACATTTGAATGTTTTTTGCAAATTTGCATTTTTTATATATAATCAATGTACTGACATGAATAATTGAAATGTATAAGTGCAAATGCCTATCAGTTTGATGATTCGTCTGTGCCTGTGTTCTTTCTGACTGTCAGCATCACTGTGATGCACTACTGCGTCATGAGCCGTGTATCTATCAGCAGAGATGTCAAACATTCCAGTCACTTGACTCTTGCACAACTATCATCAACAGCCTTCAGAAGTCTCACCATTATGCTTGCGTTCTTAAAACTCCTGTAGTTCCTTCAGTTCTACCGGTTGAAGAACCACATTCCAACACCAAAGTCATGGGTTTCATTCACAAACACTTGGACTGATAAAAATGTACAACATGAATGCTATACAAATTTGGATTAAAGTATCTACCAAATATAATACAAATTTATATTTTTTGCATTTCATTTTTAAATATGAAATATATTAACAACAAACATACATTGTCAAGCCTTATTCTCTCCACCTATATAATATATACACAAATACATACAGGCGGCATTATATATAACTGTTGGTCTTTTATACGTTCAAAATCATGATAAACCAATAAACTAACTAACTACTGGTAACTATGGGAAATGTATGAAGGAGAGCACTGATCTTTAATCATCTTTTGAATGTGTGTGACATTTAGTCTACAGTGTCGCATTTGATAAGTTCTTGGAAACAATGGAACATTCACATCCTGAATTATGTAACTGTTTAACCCCATCTACCGCGCGACGCGACAGGAACGCTCACATTATAAACAGCTCAGCAGGCAACACTGCACGCGCTTCGTTTGTAAACGTTGCGTCGCGCGCTGGTTCCGCTGACAGCGTTCTAGGGTTGTCGCGTCGCGTTGTTCGTCGAAGTTACTGCTTTGGTCATTTAACAAACATGGACGGTCACGAGAGGCGAAAGCATTGTCCACACAGCCTTATAAGTTCGCTGAACTGAAACTTTTTTCCATGTTATTACTCCACAACGCGACAGTCAAAGCTTCACGGTGGGTTTATCAAGGGGTGGGGCGTTGTATTTTCCCACCGCTGAAAACTTTCGCGGAAACATAAAAGCACCCGCATCCCTACTTTGCTGCTATACAGAATTCCGTTTCTAGTCACATCTGAACAGTTCATCAATAATATCAGTGTCTTCAATTTCCCCCAAACCTTTTTCCCCTGTGGGAAAGTACATTTTCCATAATTTCCTCGCCTAACAAAGTTCTCCTCTTCCGAGGGTAGCTGAAACTTCGCTTGTAAACCCGTGGAAATCGATTTGTGTAATAATGTGAGTGCGTGTGAACGATTACAGCTACTCGACGAAATGCAGCTATTATTACCAGAAACTAATGAAAGCCGCCATTCCCGAACAAACCAAGCCGATCCTGAGCCGTCTTTTAAACGCGCAGTATGCAGCTCTAGAGAAAATGATCCCGCAGAAAGCTGGAGTTGATTTGTCAAGGACACTGCAGCTCACATTTGCGCATAGAAAGCAACTGGTTTTGGAAAACAAGACTCAAACACAAAGAAAAGCCCGTCTGCGTTACCTTTTTGCTGTTCCTGCTGTTGTATCCGCTGTAGGGGTTGATTCCCGTCCTTGGCGGTACGGAGAGCAGCATTTTTCTCAGCGCGGGGTCCGGAGCGGGGAGGCTGACGTCAGTCAGAGGAAGTTCAGGCGGGATCTTTTCTTTTTTCTTTTTTCTTTTTTTGTGAACATTTTAAAATCTACTAACTCAAGGAACAAAACAGCATATTCAAACATAACAGAATATTGATACAAGTAAATCTCTTTAATCTGTTTACTGTCATTCCTCTTGCTATTATGTATGTGATATTTACCTGTAATAATGTTTAACATCTTTTTCGAGAGACCATCCACATAAGCCAAAACCTGAAATGAATTCAATGAAGGAAGGTCAGTGCTAATGTGTAACCAGCTGCAAAGATTCTAAGACCCAAAGATCCAGAAATGCAATGTGACTGGGCAAGGGGAAAAAATAAATAAATGTCACTTTATACTTTCAGGCTCGTTCAGACAAAATTCTCAAAACTCTACTTAAAAACAGGCTCCTTTCCATAACATTTCAGTAGCAGGATAAACATTCTTTATGATTCTATACCTTATGTCCTTCAATTTCAGATAATTACAGATTTTCAAATTCCAACTTTGAATAGTGCACTGAAATTAGAAAATATTTTCATACATTTAATACTTTGTTGTTACACTTTTATTACCAATGTAAATTTCAACCTTTTTTTTCAGATGCATTTTAATGTAGCCTACTTTTGTGTTAGTTGTATTATGTTTGAATTGTTTTGTGTTTGTATTGGAGAGAGGGTTGGCTTTACACACCATTCAATTCTGTTTTGATGGCTATTTATTTAATTTAAATTTACACAATTGCCATTTCTTCATATTTTTCTGGTCCCACTAGATCTCAGTGCTGCGTTTGACAATGTCGATCATAACATACTACTAGAGAGACTGGAAAGCTCGGTCAGGCTTTCTGGGATGGTACTCAAATGGTTCAGGTCATACTTAGAAGGGAGAGGCTTTTATGTGAATATTTAGCAGAGCTGAAGTCTAAGTGGACGTCCATGACGTGTGAAGTCCCACAAGGCTCAATTGTTGCACCGCTCTTGTTTAGCCTGTATATGCTTTCCCTAAGTCAAATAATGAGAAAGAACCAAACTGCCTATCACAGCTATGCTGATGATACCCAGATTTACCTAGCCTTACCAAGTCATTTCATTTGGAAACAAAGATTAAGTTTTCAAGGTGAATGCATACCTTGACTCTAGGGAACTAACAACTAAACAAAGTCAGGAATCTTGGTGTGATTCTGGAGTCAGATCTTAGTTTCAGTAGTCATGTCAAAGCAGTAACTAAATAAACATGCTATCATCTAAAAAACATTGCAAGAATTAGATGTTTTGTTTCCAGTCAAGACTTGAATGAAAACTGTGTAATGTCTGAACTGATTGCACTATATTTTATGTATAATCATGTTCTAATCTTAACTGTTTTAAACTAATTTTAAACCTCTTTTAATCATTTTCAAAGTTTTTAAATTCCTTGTTTTATTGTTGATTATTATTATTATTATTTTATGTAAAGCACTTTGAATTACCATTGCAGCAGATTCTGGGGCTTGTGGCATTTTGGTTTTGTTAGATGTCAGTGCTGCATTCGATACCATCTGTCACACTATACTGCTGGACAGGTTACATAATTGGTCGTTCTGGTATAGCTTTAAAGTGATTTGAATCATATCTTTCAGAACAAACTCAATTTGTTTATTCTGGTACAAATAGATCTCAGACTGTTCCATTGCAGCAGGGCGTCCCTCAGGAGTCGGTATTGGGTCCTACTCTTTCCAGCACTTATATGTTGCCTCTTGGGCAGATTATTCAAAGCATGGTCTGGGATATCACTGCTATGCAGATGATACCCAGATTTATATTAGTACTCAACCTGATGTTACATCAGCACTTTTAGCTTTATCTGCTTGTTTACTGGAAATACAGATCTGGATGAAATAGACTTCCTACAGTTAAACTCTTCAAAAACTGAAGTTCTTCTGATTGGCACCTCAACCACTGTAAATAAATGTAATAATTTTAAACGTACATTGGATGAGTGCTAGATTCTCCCTTCTGTACAGGTGTGGAAATTGGTGTGATTTTTGATTCACAGCTGACTTTTATCACTCATTAATTTAATTTTTTACTAAAGTAGCTTTTATCATCTTCAGAAAATTGCACGTATAAGATCATTTCTCTCTATGCCTGATGCAGAAAGGCTTATTCACGCCTTTACAACATCAAGGCATAATTACCTATAAAGCAGTACATGGGCTGGGCCTGATTATATTTGTAAATTGGTCAAAAATTCCACACCATCTCGGTCTCTCCACTCTGCTGGTTCTCTTTCTCTGTACCAGCCTCATTGTAATCTCAAGACTGTGGGTGGAAGGTCTTTCTCTTGTATTGCTCCCAGGTTGTGGAATTCTCTGCCTTCTCTTATCAGACCCTATTCCATCTAAATTCCTAAAATAGGTGCTTCCAGAAGTCATAGATCCTCTTCTGACTATTATTAATTCCTCATTGTTATTAGGATATGTCCCCGAAACTTTCAAACTTGCTGTTATTAAGCCTCTCATTAAAAAAAAAAAACACAATTTGACCCCAAAGAACTAGTTAATTATAGACCGATCTCGAATCTCCCTTTTCTGTCCAAAATACTAGAAAAGGTGGTACCCTCACAATTATATTCCTTCTTAGAGAAAAATTGTATCTGTGAGGATTTCCAGTCAGGATTTAGACCGTATCATAGTACTGAGACTGCTCTCCTTAGAGTTACAAATGATCTGCTTTTATCATGTGATCGTGGGTGTATCTCTCTATTAGTTTTATTGTATCTTAGTGCTGCATTTGACACTATTGACCACAACATTCTTTTGCATAGACTTGAACACTGTTTTGGCATTAATAGAAGTGCATTAGCATGGTTTAAAATGTACTTATATGACCGCCATCAATTTGTAGCAGTGAATGAAGGGGTATCATATTGATCACAAGTGCAGTATGGAGTATCTCAAGGCACAGTACTAGGGCCGCTACTCTTCAAGCTTTACATGTTACCCTTGGGAGATATCATCAGGAAACATGGTGTTAGCTTTCACTGTTATGCTGATTTCTCCAGTTTGAACAACCAAATTCAGCATTAAAAAAATGGTTCATTTGATTTAATTAAATTTGCCTTGTTTTTCATCATTTTCCTTGGAGATTTTTCTTTAAAGTCACCATAAATCTAAATGGAAATCAATTTTTTTTATTCAATACTGTAGTGTTTATTATAAATAATTTATCTGTGCACTTCATTATATTTTAGTAAAATCCATGTACCCTAGTAATCTTTAATCAGAAACGTTACCCTTTCCTTCCCTCTTAAAATTAGTCCTCTTTTCTATGGAGCCAAAAGAGTCTCAATAAAGATAAATGCACACACTACATTCACATATGCACACACAGGATTCATACATACACACACATGATTCATAAATACACACACAGGATACACAAATGTGCACAAAATTTACAAATGCACACACAAAATTTAAAAAGCACAGAAGATTCACAAATGCTTACAAAATTCAGAAATGCACACAAAATTCAGAAATACACACACAATTCAGAAATGCAAACAACATTTACAAATGCACTCGTGAGGAAAGTGAGTCGTTCGCTGCGAGAGGAAACTGACTCTCCGGCTGCGGAAAGTGGGTGTCCGGCTGCCCAAAGTGAGTCGCCTGCTGCGTGAGGTAAGTGAGTCTTTCGCTAAGGAAAGTGAGTCGTTCGCTGCGTGAGGAAAGTGAGTCGTTCGCTGATTGGCTTATAAGTAAACAATCCACCACGTGGGGTGCATTCTTGTGATTGGCTCAAACAAGGGAGATATCTGATTGGTTGCAGATCATTCCCTGTTTAAAAAAGGCATTTGTGTTTTGAGCCAAGTCAGAGGAGTCTCAAAATTCACACACAAATGCAGTGAAGTTCACAGACCGCAAGCAGTTTGTAAATCAAGATATATGTGTGTGTGCATCAGAAATACATTTCTGAATCTTGTCCTGTGCATTTGTGAATCTTGAGTGCATTTGTAAATGTTGTTTGCATTTCTGAATTGTGTGTGCATTTCTTAATTTTGTGTGCATTTCTGATTTTTGTAAGCATTTGTGAATCTTTTGTGCTTTTTAAATTTTGTGTGTGCATTTGTGAATTTTGTGCGCATTTGTGTATCTTGTGTGTGTATTTATGAATTATGTGTGTGCATGTATGAATCCTATGTGTGCATATGTGAATGTAGTGTGTGCATTTATCTTTATTGATACTCTTTTGGCTCCATACTTTTCTTCTGGTCACAAGGTACGGCGCAAGGTGGAGCTAATGACTTGAGGGTAAACACTGAGATAAACAACGGGGGAAAAACTGAAGCTGATGCTTCACTTTACAGAAATCAATGCATTGACCGGTGCTGACACCAGCCATGGGGGAGTAGTACACAACCCTTAAATTAGGATATTATCATAACTTTACTCTTGGCACATCACAAACTACTTTTTATGAATATGACTTAACCTGATGAAGGACACGCTCAGTCATTCAGGCAGTCTCTCTTTCTCTCTCTCTCTCTCTCTCTCTCTCTCGCATGTGCACTCTGTTTTAATGTTTTCATTTAGGTTTTTTACTATGTTTCATTTTTATGTTTTTCTAAGTAGTAATATACAAAATGGCACAAACTGGACCAAATTTCACATTTTGTGTTTTCTACAATCAGTTATTCTTTCAGGAGACACAAGACTGTATAAATTATAAAATATATCTGGTTAATCAAAAGCTAAAATAGAATCTACATCCTTCAACTTTATATGTCTACATCCTGAAGACAAGATGACAGCTCCTTCATTTAGCTGAACCATCCTGCTGCTGCTATTCTGATCTTCAGAACTGTTCATCCACACAGCACTGTGATGATCCATGTATATTTACTGTTTATTTATTGAAATGCATCCTGTACTGTACTTTTCTGTCAATAAACAGTTTATCAGATTGTTAAATGTGCCTTCACGTTTCAAAATAAAGATTCTAAAAAAAACGGAGCAAACGCGCTGATAAACCCTTCACCAGCCACATGTTTATTCCTCTCCACGGTGCAACTGAACGTACTTCATCATCTATACATTTAATTATGATGTTTATAGATTGCTACTATCCAAGCTGCCGATGTGTTAGCCTTTCCGCAAGCTATTCTTGTCTTCAAAACAGTTCAAATATAACTACAAATCTCGAGAGCTACGCAGCTGCAGAGCTGACCTGGAACCACTCTCTGACCACCCGCTCACCCTCTCCTCTGTTGATACAGAAATCTCAAATTCCACAGCTCTGAATGGCTGCTGAGCTAGAGTGACATGTAAATCTGACCCACTGCAGTCCACTGGGCAGCACAGAGTTGTAAAAGATGAGAACCGCTGGACGGGAAATCTTGCTTATGATTTGGAGAGCGTGTGTTTGGCAAAAAGTGCGTCTTTTTGTCTCTGGTGCGCATCTGGAAAAAATGCTATATCTCTCACCGATGGAAGCATGCTGAAATGTGAAAATGGTCTTGTTTGAAAGAAGATATCATATTCTAAAATATAATATATAGTTTTAGGCTGTTTGCCCATATGAAAGTTTGCTCTGAGGTAACAAATTTCACATTATATTGAAGATAATTCGATCGAATGAAATAATCTAAATAGTGAAATTCCCAAGAATGAGACCTTTCTTGTGATATATCAACTGACTGTATTTTGAAAAATATATAAAATGCACATTCTGAGGAAAAATTATTTGCAATTGTTAGATGGAAAATTGTGTGTGGCATGAATACATTTCTAAGCTTAATTTTTAATTTTTAGAACTGCCAAAAGACTCCATTCCAGGCAGGCTCGGTGGGCTCTTTTTTTCGGTCGTTTTGAGTTTACTTTATTGTACCGCCCGGGTTCCAAGAATGTCAAACCCGACTCTTTATCACGCCTTTTTGATCCCTCCACCCGCCCGATGACTCCCGAGTGTATTTTACCTGAGAAGTTAGTGGTCTCAACACTCGTATGCGAGGTTGAGTCGAAGGTCAAGACGGCCTTACAAGGGGTAATGCCTCCGTCCGGTTGTCTACCGAATCGTTTATTTGTGCCGGAGGAGTTAAGGTCTGAGGTTGTGCAGTGGGGTCATTGTTCTAATGTAGCTTGTCACCCAGGGATAAGTAGAACTAATGGGTTGGTTAGACGATTCTGGTGGCCACGTATGGCTCATGACGTCCTTGATTTTGTTTTGGCTTGCTCAGTTTGCGCCAGTGGTAAGTCATCTAACTGACCTCCTGATGGGCTTCTTCAACCGCTGTCGGTCCCTTCGAGACCCTGGTCCCACATCACTCTAGATTTTGTTACCACCCTCCCGCCCTCTAATGGCATGGCGTAGTTTTGACCGTAGTGGACCAGTTCTCGAAGGCGGCACATTTCATTCCCTTGCCCAAATTACCTACAGCCAAGGAGACAGCGGTCACTGTCCTAGATCACGTCTTTCGGCTTCAGGGCCCCCGGTAGACATGGTTTCTGACAGGGGATCTCAGTTCAAATCCAAATTTTGGAAAGAGTTTTGCAAATTGTTAGGAGCGTCAGTTAGCTTGTCTTCGGGTTATCATCCCCAAAGTAACGGATAATCTGAGCGAGCCAACCAAGATTTAGAGAGGACGTGGCGATGTTTGGTCTCCAAGAATCCTTCTTCCTGGAGTCAAAAAATCTCTATGGTGGAGTAGGCCCACAATTTGTTGCCAGTGTCAGCTAAGCGCGTCTCGTAGATGGGCAACCGACTTTCGGTAAATCGTATTCTGGACTTGAGACAGAGGGGACGTGGATTCCAGTACCTGGAGGACTGGGAAGGTTACGGTCCGGAGGAGAGGAGTTGGGTACCTGCTAGGGACATATTGGATCACTCCCTTATTGATGACTACAATCAGCAGGTAGGCCCTTCTGGAAACTCCAAGAGGAGTTCTTAGGGGGGTCTGTCACGGTTGGTAAACCGTGATCTCTGGGTGTTTGCACTTTGTGGTGAAGTCTGTGTGTTACGCGTCTGCACTGATTAGTTTGTGGGCATCATCCCCTATTTATCGTCTTGTGTTTGTGAGATCCTTGTTTAATGTCTTCTACCCTGTTTGTCGGCTTCAGTGTTGTCTGCATTGGATGTCTGTGTTTTCCCAGAACCTCATCCACTCTACTCACTACCACTCAGCTACAAACACTTCCCTTCGGCTCTATTCCCCGCAGTTCCTGTGCCATCCTCTCCTGCTGCCTTCTTACCACCATCATCTGGATTCCTCACCTCCTCACCACCACCTTGGATTATCGTCTTCTCAGCCTCATTGTTCCCTCATGTTTGTTTGTTTGTTTATTTTCATTAAAAACTGTTAACCTGCATTTGTTTCCAGCCTTTCCTTCATCCCACCGTCACACTGACACAATGAACCATGAGCTTAAGTGGCTAGCATAAGTTCAGGGCTTGTTAAAGGTCACATATTGTACAGCTTTCTGGAGTTTTATTTCAGGTTTTGATGTCCTTAAGAATATATATTTGCGGTATAAGTACAGAAAAACATTTCAATATATATTTTACAGCTATTTTCTCAGGAGGTCTGTTATGAACAGGCGGATTTTGGCCTGTTTAATTAATATTCATGATCCTCTCTTCTGACTGGCAGGGGCGGGTCTACGTGGTGGCCGGCCACCCCTGAAATTCAATTGGCCACCCCAGGAGCCCCCCCTATAAGATGTCTTGTGATTGGTTCATTTTATAGACTCTACTGAAGTTCGTGATTCAAAGAAGTGCAGCGTCGCCAGAAAAACAACGCTCGTCGCGGACTTCAGTGTGGGAGGCGAGACTAGTGATGGGAAGTTCGGATCATTATACCGACTCTGACTTTTGAGTCGCGTTCAGCAAAATGAACAAATCTTTTTTTGAGTCATTTAGTTCATTTTAGCAAAATGTAATTAAAATGTTACGTGTTACTTCCCCAACACATCTAGTACTAACACTGATCACAATACAAACAATACACAACTAAAATGCTATAAAGATACAGAAAAGATTAATTAATTCTTTACCTGGGTGTTCAGTCTGTGATTAACTCACCTCTTGTCTGACAAGTCTTCGGGTTCAAATCATTCCTTAATCATGTGACATATCCATGCGCTATTTCTGTCACTGTTTTTGTTACTGTTTCTTGATGATCTGTGGTGTGAGCACCCAGCCCCCTGTCCGACGCGTCTGCAACAAGGGAGAGAGAAATCAGGAGAGTGAAGCAACGGCCCGCCACATAGAGCAGCCTTCACCTGGGTAAAAGCCTGCTGGTACGGCTCCGTCCACTGAACCATATCTGGTGCTTCCTTTTTAGTGAGATTAGTCAAGGGGCTGGTGAGGTCCGAATAATTAGGTACAAACCTTCTATAATATCCCGCTAGCCCCAAGAACTGTCTCACCTCCTTTTTGGTCTTGGGACACAGACAGGTCGCAACTGCTGCAATCTTATCAGTTTGGGGACGCACCTTCCCATGTCTCAAGTGAAACCTAGATACTTTACCTCCACGCGCCCAATTGCACACTTCTTCAGGTTGGCCGTGAGCCCACTCCTCTCAGCGACCTCAGTACTGCCCTCACATGCTGCATATGCTGCTGCCAGTCTTTACTAAATATAAAGATATCATGTAGGCAGCAGCATATGCACCTTGAGGCCACAACACCCTGTCCATCAGTTGCTGAAACGTAGCTGGCACGCCGAACAGCCCAAACGGGAGTTTGTGTAATTTGGTGTAATCCAAACGATGTTGTGAAAGCAGATTTTTTTCTCTGGATAATGGAGACAAGGGGATCTGCCAATAACCCTTTGTTAAGACCAATGTAAAAAAAAAAAAAAAAAAAAAAAACAAGTCGTACCGAGCTGGTCAAGTAATTCATCAACCCGTGGCATTGGATATGCGTTGAATTTCAACACAGCATTCACCTTGCGAAAATCCACACAAAACCGCACTGAGCCATCCATCTTAGGAACCAAAACTATCGGGCTTGCCCAGTTACTGTTGGATTCTTCTCTTACCCCCATTTTAAGCATCGCACCTAATTCTTCCTGAACTACTTTTTTCTTGTTTTCAGGCAAGCGATATGGCCGGCTGCGAACCACCACGCCCGGCTTTGTCTTGATATGGTGCTGAATGAGATTTGTACGGCCAGGTAGGGGAGAAAACATGTCAGCAAACTCCACCTGTAATGTAGTCAAATCAATGAGCTGGGAGGGCAAGAAATGATCTCCCCCTGGGCCAAAGTGAGAGATTGTTTTTTTATATTCGCTTCTGGTCCAAGATCATCCTCTCCACTAATCACCGTCGCCAGCATCACTGATTCTCCCTCATTCCATTTTTTTAGGAGATTGAGGTGATCAATTTGATGCGCTCCTCTCCTATCTGAGCGTATAACCTAATTATCGAACTCCCCAAATAGCCGTGTGATCTCAGATGGTCCTTGACACTTTGCAAGTAATTTTGAACCTAATGTTGGGAGTAATACAAGCACTTTATCTCCCAGATCAAATTCACGCAAATTGGTTCCCCTGTTATACAGCTGGTTCTGTTTATCTTGGGCCTGTAACAAATTCTCCATGGAGAGCCGCCCCAAAGTGTGGAGTTTTGTTCTCAGGTCCATCACAAGATTTTTTTTTGATAGAGAAGGTCCGTCCTCCCAAGTCTCTCTTATGACCTCCAGCCCCCCCTGGGTTGGCGACCATAGAGCAACTCGAAGGGGGAAAACCCCGTGGGGAACAAAAGGGGTTTCAACCATCTGTCCCGATTTTTGGTGTCTTCCTGAATGAAATTACGAATCATTATCTTAAGCGTGTGATTAAAACATTCGGCAAGCCCGTCCGTTTGTGGGTGAGAGATGCTGGTTCGAATCGATTTAATGGCCAATAATTTGTAAAGTTTGCGTAATGTCCATGACATGAACGCCGTGCCCTGATCAGTGAGGATTTCCTTAGGAATCCCCACTCGGGAGATTAAAGAAAACAGTGCGTCAGCAACACTCTTAGCGGAAATGTTGCGGAGAGGCACTGCTTCTGGATATCGTGTTGCATAATCCACAATGACTAATGCAAAACGATGTCCTCGGGTTGATCACTTTAGTGGCCCGATGAGGTCCATGCCAATTCTCTCCAAGGGGACCTGCATTAATGGGAGAGGGAGCAAAGGCGCTTTTGAGGTGGCCGGTGGGTTTACTACCTGACATTCATGACAAGCCGCGCACCACCTGCACACATTCTCGTAAATGCACGGCCAAAAAAAACGGGTCATGAAGAAATTTTATGTCATTCCTTGTCCTTAATGACCAGCCATCGGATTAGAATGAGCCGCCTGGAAAAGCATTTCCCGGCGGCTCCTAGGAACTAATAACTGGGTTGTATCTTCTTTTGTCTGAGAGTCTTGGGTCACTCAATACAACCTATCTTTAATTATTGTAAAATATGGACAGGTAAGTGGCTGTCCAGGATGGAGAGGCTGACCGTCGATGGTCCTGACCTGTTCAAAACGCACGTTTCAGCGTCTCATCCTGAGACTGCTCCAGGGGAAAATCATTTCACTCTGTTCCCCTGAGGCAGTACTCAGTGGTCCCGGTTCAGTCTCTCCCGCCCGCACACTCGCATCCCCCTCCGGTGCATTCTTTTCCCAAGAGGCATCCGTGCATAAAGCCCCCAATAATTCTTTAAACGCTGGCCAATTCGTCCCCAAAATTAACGGATGCTGGAGTTGCGGATTAACTGCCACCTCAACACTATGGTTTTGTCCCATAAATTTGATAACGACTGGCAAAATAGGATACTCAACCACATCCCCGTGCACACACCGTACTTTAACCATGCGGCTCGTATCCAGTGCCCTGGATTGTATCAAACTTTGATGGATTGAGGTTTGGTTACATCCTGAATCCACCAGCGCCTCATAGGTACCCCCCTTGATACTCACAGGTATTTGGTACCACCCAGCCTGACCGGAGGCAGCCTGCAGGACGTCCATGGCCTGGATCATCATCCCCACCTTCATAATGGGACACCTGTCCACAAAATGGTCCGGATCCCCGCAACACCAGCAGGCCGGCCTAGTCCTCCCCGCCGCTCCAGTGGCAGGGAGTGGGTTAAGCGGTTGGCGTGGAGAGAGCGGGGAAACAGGGGCGGGGTCCAACCCAGCCGATGCCAGACTCGGGAAGCATCATAGTGATTCTGGCCATTCCCGCCCCGCCCCCGGGACGGGACCTGGGTAAAGGGACATTTGAGAGAGAGAAGGAGAAGAAACAAAAGGAGAGAGAGAAGCTGATGGAAGAGATTCGCCGACCCCGGGGCACGCCACCATATGGTCCTCCGCGAGATCAATAGCCATCCGGTCCATCCAGCTCCGGAACCTCTCGCGGTCTTCCTGCTGGGTTTGGAGGATGGCTTGAACCCGAGTGGAGGATGGCTTGCAACCAGAAGTGTAGCTGCCAGCAGTCCTTCTCTCTCTCCCCTGCTCCTGTTTCTCCTGGTGTTTTATACTCTCGATGTCTATTACTGCAACAAGAGACAGGTGTTCGTTATTTGCGCTTAACCCACTCACTCACCGCGCGTATCCTTTTTCATCATGACTTCAGATAGACACGGTGAGTTCATCTTTACTATACACATTAGATGTGATCATCTTCATAGTAACAGTCCTGTCAGATTATTCATCCTTTTAATGAGAGTGTAATGTAACAGGTCGGTCGATCTGGTTTTGTGGTAAAAGTTAACTTTTTTGTCATATTTCCATGTTGTTGTTGCTCAGCAATGTTATGGTGGTGAAGGTTCTGTGTGGTTCTGACGTCAGCTTTTTACTGAAGTCACAACAGTTCATGAAAAAGCTACTTTATGCAGGCTGTGTGCATTTTACTGTGGACTGACTGTTAAAAACTTCAGTTTTGCTAATATGGGACCTTTAAGTTGGATCTCGTTGAATCTCTGTGGATCTTTCCAAATCTTTTTTGACCACCGAAGTTTTCAAGAAATCTACACCTGCTCCATGTAACGTGTAAATAATGCGTTTAACATCCGAACATTTTGCTCATTAAAGGGGGGGTCAAATGCTCGCTTTCACTCAATATCCTGTTAATCTTGATTACCTATAGAGTAGTACTGCATCCTTCATAACTCCAAAAAGTCTTTAGTTTTATTATATTCATAAGAGAAAGATAGTCTGTACCGATTTTTCCCGGAAAAACAAGACCGGCTGGGGGCGTGACGTGTTGGCAGAGCTAAAGAATCACGAGCGCGAGTAGGCTTTTGCGTTGAGAGCGTTTGGAAGCTGTGACTTTACCGTGAGAAAAAAACAAACCATGGCTAACAGTCAGATTCAGCGTATATTTATGATCCAGAATCAGATCCAGATGCTGAAATTTAACGAGAGCAGCATCAGCAACAACGTCTCTATGTGGTATGTACTGAAACTGTATATATTTGCTTAGCGGTTTTGGAAAATGACTAAGTTCCACTTTATGTCGTCTTTTTTTTTTTTTTTTTTTTTTTTAAGCTGTACATGTGGAAAGTGCAGTTTGATGACAACATTGCATGTTGTTTACTTGATGTGCTTACGCGCCGATAGCTAAGTTAACAACACAGAGATATTTGAAGCAGTTTTACTCGTGCAGTTTGATGACAACATCGCATGTTGTTTACTTGATGTGCTTACGCGCCGATAGCTAAGTTAACAACACAGAGATATTTGAAGCAGTTTTACTCACCACATGCGGTTCCAACACACGATCGTGACCCTTTTTCGTTGGGACTGCATTATCCTTAAGAAATAAACGATGTGCAAATCCGGCGTCAAACTGAGCCTTGTTTGTAAAACAAGCATTTTCGAAAAGCAAGGAACAACAACAAACACTTGCACAGCTCCGTTGATGCTCTGTAAAAATAAACTCCATCCACTGGTCCCTTAATGCTGTTTTTTTTTTCGGTAATCTGTGCAGGGTTGTCTTGCCTTGGCGACCAAAAACACACTTCTTTTGTGACTTTTCGCAACGCTCTCGCTCTGATCAGTGAATGTCTGTGCCCTTAGGACCCATATAAGGAAATTCCGCTCCATCTAACATCACACAGAGCCATACTTGAAAAAAACTTTCCGAAACTTGTGACAAACCGGAAGGAGTATTTTTGGAACAGAAATACTCCTTCAAACGTACAACTTAATTTTTGAAACTTTGTCCATGTTTAGCATGGGAATCCAACTCTTTAACAGTGTAAAAAACTCAGTGTACATGAAATAGCATATAATACCCCCCCCCCCCCCCTTTTACTAATGCTGCATTTTAATTCACCTTTATTGGGTAAATATTTACACAGCATTTTGAAAAAATATTATATATACTGGTTACTCAGACCAATTCTTTTGCATTTATGCAATATAATGGAGGAAAATCTTGTGGGAAAGATCCCACAGGGTGATTGCAGACAGGTCAGGGATATGTCAGTCATCCATGAGTCGCATCATCCCAGATGTTCTTGATTGCATAATAGGGCTAATGCCCCAATAAATATAATTCCCCTATAACCTTGTCCATCAGTTGGAGGTGAATCAAAGATTCTTTGCTATTGCAAACATGCCAAACGTAATAGGAGCAATTGATTGCACACACATTTGCATCAAGGCACCATCACATGATGCATTTCCATTTCTGAATAGGAAAACTATCATTCCATCAATGCACAACTTATTTGTGATGCTAAATGTGCACTACTTAATGTAATGGCCCACTGGCCAGGTGGTACTCATGATAGTTTCATTCTTCAGAGCAGCTCAGTTGCTAGACGTTTGGACAGTGGTGCAGTTAAAGACGGATGTCTAATTGATATGTACAATTTTATTTATTCACAACATTTGACAAATATTTGACATTTCCCCCCCCCTCCCCTACACTCAGGTGACAGTGGTTATCCCCTGACACCATGGCTTATGACCCCATTGATAAATCCCCAAAGCCGGCAGGAGATGGCATACAAAGAAGCACACGAAAATCAAGCACACAAAATCTCGGTCAATTATTGAACACACAAATAGTATCTTAAAGGGGCACTGGCGGTGTTTGGACACATCAGGTTGTGCACTGTTATACAGACCAAAAAAGGTTTGCATAATAATATTGGCCTGCTCCATTCTACACAACATTGCCATGGAACATGGTTTGCCAGACCCAGAGGATATAATTAGACCTGATCATGGTATGGTGCCTCCAAGGTTGCCTATCCGACACATAGACATACCTCTCATGACCATACCATACTCTCCACTGTAGTATGGTATGGTCATATATCATTAAACCATATATCCCTCGCCGCTGTGGTGCTGTGGACGCTCGAGGCAGTGGGCTGGTGTGAGTTGCCAGGGGACAGACAAGCTCGCTGCCGGCCGCCCCCAGGTGTGTAGGGCCGTCTGCAATCTTTGAGGGAGCCGAGGAGTCGCCACCGTTCGCCTGGGGCCAGAGCCTGCTGCCGTCCACCATGATTGGGGAGGAGCAGGGAATGGGGGACTCCTGCTGGCTGCCCGAATCTGGATGAGCCATCGTCGGAGGAGTATCATGTTGTCCAGTTTTGATAATGCAGCAAACTTGGAGGACTATAGTACAATAAGACCTTTTTCAAATACTGAATTGCTAGACCATTCAGGGCTTTATAAGGAATAAGCAAGATTAAGCCAGTTCAGTGTTGACAGAACCGGGATAATATGCTCATACCTCCTTGGTTCTAGTAAGAAAACTAGCTGCTGCATTTTGTACCAGCTGGAATTTTTTTTCTTAAGCGTGCAGAAAAAAAACAACCAATAAAGCATCACAATAATCTAACCTTGCGGTCATGAAGGCATGAATTAATGTTTCTGCATTTGACATTGAGAGCATAGATCGTAATTTATATATATATTTTAGAAATGGAAAAATACAGTTTTACAAATGCTAGAAATGTGGCTTTCAAAGGAAAGACTGCTATCAAGTAGCAGACCTAGGTTCCTAACTGATGACGAACAACTGGCAGAGCAGCCATCAAGTCTTAGACAGTCTCTAGGTTATTATTCCTCTACAGTCAGAAATCTGGGTGTTATATTAGACAGCAATTTGTCTTTTGAAAATCATATTTCCAATGTTACAAAAACTGCATTCTTCCATCTTAGAAACATTGCCAAGCTACGAAACATGTTATCTGTTTCTGATGGAGAAAAGCTAGTTCATGCATTCATGACCTCTAGACTGGACTATTGTAATGCACTTCTAGGTGGTTGTCCTGCTTCGTCAATAAACAAGCTACAGGTAGTCCAAAATGCAGCAGCTAGAGTCCAATACGAGGTCAAGAAAATATTACAATTTTACAGTCTCTGCACTGGCTACCTATTAAGTTCCGTATCAGTTACAAATTATCATTACTTACCTATAAGGCCCTAAATGGTTTAGCTCCAGCGTACCTAACTAGCCTTCTACCACGTTACAATCCATCACGCACCCTAAGGTCACAAAACGCTGGACTTTTGGTAGTTCCTAGGATAGCAAAGTCCACTAAAGGAGGTAGAGCTTTCTCACATTTGGCTCCCAAACTCTGGAATAGCCTTCCTGATAATGTTCGGGGTTCAGACACACTCTCTGTTTAAATCTAGATTAAAAACACATCTCTTTCGCCAAGCATTCGAATAATGTATCTTTTTAATTGTGAGTGTAGTTGCATCTGATCAAAGGTGCATTTTTAGCTTAGGGTTAAACTAATTTTACTTTGTTGGATCAGCAGCTATGCTAATGATGTCTGTATTTTGTTTCTATGTTTC
This sequence comes from Carassius auratus, assembly GCF_003368295.1. Classification (NCBI taxonomy): domain Eukaryota; kingdom Metazoa; phylum Chordata; class Actinopteri; order Cypriniformes; family Cyprinidae; genus Carassius; species Carassius auratus. The sequence continues at coordinate 2,917,657 of NC_039278.1, read as the reverse complement.
GCCACGGGATTTACATCCCGTGGTAACTAGGATTTACACAAGCTCCAGTCTGGATCCAGAACACCTGAGAAGAGATGATGCTGACCCTCAGAGGACCTCAGATGATGCTAACCTTGAATCAACAAACAGAACTAACAATTATTGCTAAATGTGTGACTGAATCATATAATAACTTAATTAATAATATTGATAGTTCATCGTCTAGCTGACTACGTCTTGTATTATTATTATTTTTATTTTTTCTAAAATCCTGTCAAATGTGCACAAACTACTAGCTACTACTAAATATTGTAGAAACATAATTTTCTGTAAAGTTGCTTTGTATGATTTGTTTTGTAAAAAGCGCTATACAAATAAACTTGAATTGAATTGAATTGAATATTACATGCAGAGATTTAGGTCCTTTAAATAACACCCCGCAGTAAGAAATGACCCTTCATCCAGGTTTTTATATCGACTATGCATTCCGTTAGTTGTTCAATTTGGTATGTTTCTCCAACTCTCAAAAAAGATATGTAGAGCTGAGTATTGTCAGTATAACAGTTAAAGCTAACACTCTGCTTCCTGGTGATATCTCCCAAGGGTAACATGTAATAATATAAAAAAATAATGGCCTTAGTAATGAGCCTTGAGGTACTCCATACTGGACTTTTGATCAATTTGTTACCTCTTCATTCACTGCAATGAATTGATGGCGGTCAGATAAGTAAGATTTGAACCATGCGAATGTACTTACATCAATGTCAGCACAGTTTTCTAGTCTATTCAAGAGAATGTTGATCACATTACTAAGATCCAATAGCACTAATAGAGAGATACAACCACGATCATATGGTAAGAGCAGGTCATTTGAGAGCAGTCGCAGTACTGTGATATGGTCTAAATCCTGACTGGAAATCCTCACAGATACCATTTTTTCTCTAAGAAGGCATATAATTGTGTGTATACTACCTTTTCTAGTATCTTGCACAGAAAAGGAAGATTTAAAGGGGGGGTGAAATGCTCGTTTTCACTCAATATCCTGTTAATCTTGAGTACCTATAGAGTAGTACTGCATCCTTCATAACTCCAAAAAGTCTTTAGTTTTATTATATTCATAAGAGAAAGATAGTCTGTACCGATTTTTCCCGGAAAAACACGAGCGTCTGGAGGCGTGACGTGTGGGCAGAGCTAAAGAATCACGAGCGCCAGTAGGCTTTTGCGTAGAGAGCGTCTGTGACATTACCTTGCGGGAAAAACATCCCGAACAATCATCCAAAACAAACCATGGCTTACAGTCAGATTCAGCCGTTTATTTATGATCCAGAATCAGATCCCAAGGCTGAAACTGAACGAGAGCAGCAGCAGCAATGACTCGCTCCGAGCGGGGCTCGAACCCGGGTCTCCGGCATGGGAGGGGACGCACTAACGAGGAGGCAGAGATATTTGAAGCAGTTTTATTCACCGCCTGCGGTTCCAACACACAATCGTGACCCTTTTTCGTTGGGATTGCATCATCCTTAAGAAATAAACGATACGCAAATCCGTCGTCAAACTGGGCCTTGTTTGTAAAACAAGCATCTTCGAAATGCAGGGAACAAACAAAAACACTTGCACAACTGCGTTGATGCTCTGTAAAAATAAACTCCATCCACTGGTCCCTTAATGCTGTTTTTTTTTTTGGTTATCTGTGCAGGGTTGTCTTGCCCTGGCAACCAAAAACACACTTCTTTTGTGACTTTTCACGACGCTCTGGCTCTGATCAGTGAATCGCTCTGATCAGTGAAATGTCTGTGCTCAACCTCGCTATATGGGAGCGCGCGCTCTTCCGGCAGAAGTGCCTTAGGACCCATATAAGGAAATTCCGCTCCATCTAACGTCACACAGAGCCATACTCAAAAAAAAACTTTCCGAAACTTGTGACACACCGGAAGGAGTATTTTGGGAACAAAAAATACTCCTTCAAACGTACAACTTAATTTTTGAAACTTTGTCCATGTTTAGCATGGGAATCCAACTCTTTAACAGTGTAAAAAAAAACTCAGTATGCATGAAATAGCATTTCACCCCCCCGCCCTTTAAGAGTAAATAACTATTTCTTTGGGGTCTGGTTGTGGTTTTTTAATGAGAGGCTTAATAACAGCCAGTTTGAAGTTTTTGGGGACATATCCTTATGACAATGACAATGCTTTAAATAAAGGCATCTGCTAAATGATTAAATATAAATGTAAAATGTAAATATTTACTTGTCTTTCACCTTTGTTCTTCTATTTTGGTGTCCAGACTGGGCTCATATCCTACTTTGGCAGTTTCTTCCATTATCACTTCATCTTCTTCTCCATCACATGCCTCTCTTAGAGGATTAAGGATTAAGATTAAGGAATGGGGAGTATTTTTATTTATCTATTTTTATGAAAAGATCTTGAAATGTGCTACAAATAAGCCATACTTTCATTTAAAAATGTCAAAGAAACAAACAGTGACATATAATGATTTTGTACTAAAACCTTTCAGCTACACATCCGTTTTATTCCAGAATTATGCCTTAGGGAAAATCTGCAAGATGCAAAAACACATGTAAAAATCACTTTACCACTTAAAATATGACACTGTATAGATATTCACACACAGCTATTTAACTGCTTGATAAAATTACTTGTGTTACCCTGAAGTAGTCAGACTGATTCTTAGCTGATATTGAAAAATAAAAGTTTCTGACCTGAATAAAATTGGCTAATTTGCATGCTGTGGCACGAATTTCTTTTTGATAGGTCTAGGTTTAGGTCTAATTATTCAGAAAACTGTACTTAATACTTCGAGATTGACGATTCCTTTCAGGTCACAAATATATTTTTACCATAAATGTGAATGCAATATTTGGACATATACAGAATGCTGTTTTGACTACAGATAAAATGAGCCTAAGCCAGATAAGCTAAATTATTGTGAACAAAAGCTATTCTATCCATACATCACTGTGGAGACTAATATATTTTGGGGTATAAACAGGTCTGTTGCCAAGCAACATAGCCCCCTCAGTTACTGGCAAATTGTCTCATAAAATCCACACAAATTAGCTATTGAGTGCCTCAGGTTTGTACATGTGAGGTTCTGTTTGTTTTTATGGTTGTTTACATAGTTACAAGCAGTTTAGGTATTGTTTTGGTCTGTCAATCTATATGAAAGTAGAATGATTAGAAGAAGTGAAAATTATATTGCATCTTAACCATATCACACTGGTTAGATATTTTGAATATCTATGTAAAATATATAGATCTGAAGAGTGAAAAAATATATATCTTTGTGAACTGTTTTCAAATGTCAGGTGTTTATTTTTCTCATCATTACCTTTTGTTACCATGTTTTCTTGTCCTTCAGCAATGCTGCACAAACATTTTTTCATTGGTATTAAATATTTGTAATTTGTAATTTTTTTCAAATGGTCGAAGCAAGCATCCACATATCCAGGGCCGTGCACAGACCTTTTGAGGGGCATGTGCTGAAACTGAAAAAGGGCACCCCCCCCTCCCTTTTTTATATCAAGATTATTTAGTAAGCCTGCATAAAAGGAAGAAATGGCCACATCTTCTTGACAAATTCAATTAACACAAAATAATAGTCTCAAAAGCTTTAGATTTATTCATGATTAATAACAACCATAATAATAATATTAGATAATTAGATAATATAGATAAACAGGGTTTTAAGGGCTTCTTTAAACCTAATCACAACAGCTCTTGTGTACTCCCTCTTTTTTTATTGCATTTATAGAGAAAAAAATACTTGACTCATACATAAACATGTTAACCAAATAATACAAATTAGCTTATAAAACCAAACAGAAACCAAATTTTTTTTTATTGAACTTTATGCACTTTTTTTATGATCTTTGCAAAGAAAAAAATTAAATTTAATTTAAAATTAATTTTTAATTTAATTTTTTAGCTATTCTGTTTGGTTTTATAAGCTAATTTGTATTATTTGGTTAACATGATTATGAAAGACATTGAGAAGAGGGGAAGGTGAGCAATGAGTCAAGTATTTTTGACAAACTTTTTTGAAATATAATTTAAGTAATTATGTCCAACTCAATTCAAGATTATAAGAAACTATAGCCATACCGTTACTATAACATACCCAACATGTATCCGCATACCTGGCAAAAATTTGATACTGTGTTGGACCAGGGATGTTGGTCTCTTGAAGGTCTCTTATTCACTACACTTTCCCTAAAATAAGCCAGCAATGAAAAAATAAATTAAAACAGTGTGAAAAGTGCAGTTGCAGTGAAAAGCATTTCTGAAGGATCACGTGACACTGAAGAGTACTGAACTGGATGAACTGGACTAATGATGATGAAAATTCAGCTTTGATCACAAAAATAAATTAGGCCTACATTTTAAAATATATTCAAATAGAAAACAGTTATTTAAAATTTTAAAAAATATTACACAATATTACTGTTTTTGCTGTATTTTGGATCAAATAAATGAATGAATCATGAATTACATTCTGCATGATAAAATACTGTATAAAGATTTCACAGTGATCTTCTGTAAGAAAAAATTTGTTACTACTACATTACTGTAGTTGTAACGCTGAGTCAGGGACGTTATGATCAATAAGCAGCTTTATTTCAATAATCAACAGAGTAAACAGAAACAGGTCAATCAGGGGCGTTAGATACCACGTAGACAAATCAGAATCATAAACCTTGACAGAGCGTAGAATCAGGGCTGGCGGCTGGCAGGCAGAGGCGAGAGAACAAGGCAGAGGTCGATAAGGCAGGCGGCAGAGAATCAGAGTCCAATAATCAGTCCAGGTCATACACGGAAGATCCAACAGTGGGAAAACGCTCGGTAATGTCTGCATGGGCAAAACAAGACTTCGCGTTTGAGAGAACAGGGCGAGTTCCTTAAATAGGGGATGAAGATGAGCGACACCTGTGCAGGTAATCAGCCCCAGGTACGGGGTGTATGGGAAATGGAGTTTGAAGGAGGTTAATACTCGGGTGACGGTTCCCTCTGGTGGTGATCGGAGGGAGCCACAGAGGCTGTGTTTGTGACAGAGCCCTCCCCCTGCGAGCGGCTCCTGACGCGATGAGGTGATCGTCGCCGGGGTCTTCCTCGGGGTCTAGGAGCGGGTCTGTCTGGGTGATCTCGATGGAAGTCCGTGATGAGAGTGGGATTCAGTATGTCATCAGCATTGACCCAGGACCTTTCCTCCGGACCGTACCCCTCCCAATCGACCAGATACTGTAGGACTCGGCCCCGGCGACGTGAATTCAGGATTTCGTGTACCTGATAGGCCTCCTGGCCATCGATGATGAGGGGAGGCGCTCTCTGGTCACCAGCGTCCTCTAGGTTCTCCGCTCCTCTCGGTCCACCAGCGGGCTTGAGCAAGGAAACATGAAAAGTGGGTGAGATACGGTAATGAGATGGGAGAGATAGTCTAAATGATACTGGGGTGATTTGACGGAGGATTTTGAAAGGGCCCACGTACCTGGGACTAAGTTTCTTGGATGGTAGTCTGAGGCGAAGATCCCGTGTGGACAGCCAAACCCATTGTCCGGGCTGGTAATCCGGATGAGCTCTGCGGTGTCGATTGGCCTGATTTCTGGTCCGACGAACTGCTCGGAGAAGGTGAACATGAGCGCTGTTCCAGGTCTCCTCACAGCGTCTCAGCCAAGCATCAACTGCAGATAATTCGGATGGTTCGCCAGACCATGGGAAGAGAGGAGGTTGAAATCCTAGGATGCACTGGAAGGGAGTCATGCCATTGGAAGGTTTTTGAAGGGAATTTTGTGCGTACTCGGCCCAGAGAAGGAAGCGGCTCCAATCATTTTGATTCTGGTTGCAGTAGGATCGAAGGAAACGGGAGAGTTCTTGGTTCAGACGTTCGACCTGTCCGTTGGATTGTGGGTGGTAACCTGATGTGAGACTAACATTGATGCCCAACTGTTGGCAGAATGCCGACCATACTCTGGAGGTAAATTGGGGACCCCTATCGGAGACAATGTCCTCCAGGAGGCCATAGAACCGGAACACATTCTCACAAAGTGCCTCTGCTGTTTCGAAGGCAGTCGGGAGTTTGGGTAATGGGATGAAGCGGCAGGCTTTGGAGAAGCGGTCGATCACAGATAGAATTGTGGTTTTGCCCTGCGAGAGAGGCAGATCAGTAACAATGTCGATGGCTATGTGGGACCAAGGACGTTGAGGAACGGGTAACGGGTGAAGAAGACCAGCGGGTAATTGATGGGATGATTTGTTAGTGTTGCAAGTGATACAGTTTCTAATGTAATTGATGGTGTCTGCTTGCATTGAGGGCCACCAGAAGCGGTTAGATAGGAGCTGGACGGTGGCGGTTATACCGGGGTGTCCTGAGCTTGGGGTAGAGTGGACCTGATGTAGTACTCGTTGTCTCAATGTTTGAGGGACGAATGTGCGATTCTGGGGAGTCTCAGGAGGTGGAGGTTCGATGCGTTGGGCCTCAATGATCTCAGTCATAATGTCCCATTGGATGGGTCCAAGAATGATCGTGGGAGGAATGATGGGTTCGTGGTCTGGAGTTTGGTTGTTGGTTTCGTAGAGACGAGAGAGTGCATCTGCTTTGGTATTCTGGGAACCCGGACGATAAGTGACTTGAAAATTAAATCTTGTGAAGAAGAGCGACCACCTGGCTTGTCTGTGATTCAAGCGTTTGGCTGACCGGAGGTATTCAAGGTTGCGGTGATCCGTAAGGACTGTGAAGGTGTGTTTAGCCCCCTCTAGCCAGTGCCTCCATTCCTCGAATGCTGCTTTCATAGCAAGGAGCTTGCGATCTCCAACATCATAATTCCTCTCGGCTGCATTTAGTTTCCGAGAATAAAAGGCACATGGGTATAATTTCGGTGGATCTCCCTGACGTTGTGAGAGTACAGCCCCGAGACCTGAACTTGAAGCGTCTACTTCCACAATGAATTCTTGCTCTGGATCAGGATGATGTAAGATGGGCGCTGTGGTGAATCTATCCTTGAGGGCCTGGAAGGCGTTGAGGGCGGCGGAGGACCAGTGGAGACGCTGAGAGCCCTTCTTAACCATAGAAGTCATTGGTGCTGCGATGGAGCTGAAGTCACGGATGAACCTTCTATAGAAGTTAGCGAAACCCAGGAAGCGTTGTAGTTCTTTGAGAGTCTGGGGTAGGGGCCAGTTGACTACAGCGCGAACCTTCCCCTCCTCCATGGCTACTCCTCCAGCGCTGATTACATAACCCAGGAAGGAGATAGTCTGCTTGTGGAATTCACATTTCTCCAGTTTAGCATACAGTTGGTGCTGGATTAGGCGTTGGAGGACGGCTTTGACCTGCTTCACATGTTCTGTATATGTTTCGGAGTAGATGAGGATATCGTCTATGTAGACTATGACCCAACGATTCAACATATCCCTGAATATGTCGTTCACAAAGGCTTGGAACACGGAAGGACTGTTGGAAAGGCCGAACGGCATGACCCGGTATTCGTAGTGCCCAGTGGTGGTTGAAAAGGCCGTCTTCCACTCATCCCCTTCTCGAATTCGGATCAGGTTGTAGGCACTTCGGAGGTCCAACTTCGTGAAGTACTTTGCTCGGCGTAGTTGCTCTAGAGCCGCTGGGACGAGTGGCAAGGGATATCGGTACTTCACCGTAACGTCGTTGAGGCCACGGTAATCTATACAAGGGCGGAGGCCTCCGTCCTTCTTTTTCACGAAGAAGAATCCTGCAGAAGCTGGTGAAGTGGAAGGTCGAATGAATCCCTTGGCTAATTCCTCCTCGATATACTCCTTCATGGCTGTGGCTTCGGGTTGAGATAACGGAAATACTCGGCCCTTGGGTGGTTGAGCGCCTGGCATCAGTTCAATGGCGCAATCGCCTGGTCGATGAGGAGGTAGCTGCGCAGCCTTGGTTTTTGACTGAAAGCCTCCTGGAGATCGTCATACTCTTGAGGCAGTGGAGAGGCCGATGGGGAAGTATGATTGATCGTGGGTCGGGTGCAGGAATGGAGACAATGTTTTTTGCAGTAATCTGACCATTGTGATATCTGTTTCGTGGACCAGGTGATGATTGGATTGTGTTTTTCCAGCCAGGGCAGTCCCAAGATGATGGGGTTATGAGGAGATTGGAAGCTGTAGAGGTGGATCTTTTCAGAATGGAGGGCCCCGACGGTGAGTTCTAACTCCTCAGTGATGGTTTGGATGCGACCGGAGCCCAGCGGTCGTCCATCTAGGGCTGCCACTGCCAAGTGAGAGGTACATGGAATACAAGGGATGTTATGAGTCTCCATGAAAGTGGTATCAATAAAATTTCCCGCAGCTCCGGAATCAATCAATGCCCTCACCTCGATGCTAACTCCCTTAACATATAACATGACTGGTATCTCTAACATAGAAGAAGATCTAGAGGGATAACTCACCGCAGCTGAATGTCGCGGCGGTCGAGTGGGGCATGAAGCCCGTAGATGTCCAGCCAAGCCACAGTATAAACACAGGTTGTGCTGTCGCCTGCGTGACTTTTCCTCCTCGCTTAATCGGGTAACTCCGATTTGCATGGGTTCTGGATCCGGGCTTGAGCTGTTGACTGGGGTGAATGATGAAGTTTGGTATCGGGGCCGACGTGCCCGAATCAGATTGTCTACCTTGATGGACAGATCGATGAGTTGTTCGAGGGTTTTGCCCTCGTCTCGGCAGGCTAGTTCGGTCTGCAGCTCAGCATCCAGTCCCCTCCTGAAGTGCAGGCGTAAAGGGTCGTCTGGCCAGCCAGTTTGTGCAGCTAGGGTGCGGAATGAGAGGGCATAATCTGCGGCCGATCTTCCTCCTTGACGGAGTGCGATAAGCTGTTCGCCAACCTCCTTTCCTCCCGCGGGATGTTCGAAAACCTCTCTGAATCGGAGTAGAAATGCTGAAAAGGTGGTGAAAACTGATCGATCACCGTTCCAGATGGCTGTGGCCCACTCTAGTGCTCTCCCCGTGAGCAAAGAGCACACAAACGAAATTCGGCTGTCCTCTGTGGGATATAACGAGGGCTGCTGGTTAACGAACATCGAACATTGTAATAGGAACCCCTTGCATCTGGCAGGTGATCCATCGAATTTTTCCGGGAGGTGTGGCCACGGCGGCGGCCATTTGCTGAGGTTGAGGTGCTGCTGGAATATTTCCCTCCGGGGTTTGCAGGCGGAGTGATTGGAGGGTTCGGATCATCTCTTCAGTGAGAGAGGTGAGTCGATTCAGCCGCTGGATCAATATCTGGCGAAGTCTTCTGTAACGCTGAGTCAGGGACGTTATGATCCATAAGCAGCTTTATTTCAATAATCAACAGAGTAAACAGAAACAGGTCAATCAGGGGCGTTAGATACCACGTAGACAAATCAGAATCATAAACCTTGACAGAGCGTAGAATCAGGGCTGGCGGCTGGCAGGCAGAGGCGAGAGAACAAAGGGCAAAACAAGACTTCGCGTTTGAGAGAACATGGCGAGTTCCTTAAATAGGGGATGAAGATGAGCGACACCTGTGCAGGTAATCAGCCCCAGGTACGGGGTGTATGGGAAATGGAGTTTGAAGGAGGTTAATACTCGGGTGACGGTTCCCTCTGGTGGTGATCGGAGGGAGCCACAGAGGCTGTGTTTGTGACAGTAGTAAAACCATGTTTTACATTTTATACATGTGAGAACGACCTGAGAGTATACCATAACATGATTGGCCTAAATGTTAATAAATTAAGTGTATCAGCAATCATAAATCAAAGAAGAATTTCTTAGAAATATATATTATCTAGGTGACGAGGATCACTCGTCGCTTTGTGTAAGTTCCAGTACGAAACCTGCTATGATTTTCCGATGGTAAAAACAAATTATATGTTGTTGTATTACTTATCAATATATAGTTTTTGACTAGCGAATGTGTGCAAATTTGATTTTTTTTTTGTCCGTCATTAAAACGGCGACGGCACCTGCCGCTGCCGGCATTACATTATATTTTCATCTAACGTTACAGGTTACAAACTAGTTTTTGTAGCTATAGACGGAGCGCTCAGTTTTTCCTGTGGTAAAATGCATTTGGCCAAAATCGCATTTTATAAAAGATGAAATGCTACTGTATGCACAAGCAGTTTAAGTAAGTGTTGGCAAATGCTAGCCCTCTCTCTCAGGCGACGTCCCAAATGTCTCAGTCATTGAGTCAGTCAGACATCAAATAAATAAAATATGAGCCTTTATAGACATAGTGTTTAGTAGTACTTATTCAAACAACGAGATATTTATTTACCCTTCGCAAAACTTTGTTCAGCTCAGCTGTTGTCTACTGTGCGGCTGCTGTGGAACTTCAGTTGATTCAATGAATATAGAGGGGGCGGAGTTATCAGCTTACTGACAGCTTGAGGATCGAATAAGATTTACACAAGCTCGTTTCAAGAACTTTCATTTGCTAAATATTTGTAAAAAAGAAAAAGAAAAAGGCAGACAGACGTAAAGGGTGACCAATAGCATTGATAAAAAATAATAATAATAAAAAAAAAACACCACCAAAAAAAGGGCACTTCGGAGTGTAAGGGCAAAAAGGGCATGTGTTCTGCACAGGTTGAGCCATACCTGTGCACGTGCCTGCACATATCTATATATTCTGTGCAGGGATTAATTTGTGCCGGAACAAGCCGGATACGGATCTGGCACCTCCGAAATCCGATCCGGCAGGGGCAGCTTTTCAGTATGGCAGACAGTGAATATATGTGCCGTGAAAAACTATCCAAAATTCATATCTTTATTATAATTCGTTATTATTATTTTAAATCACAGGGTTTTAGAAATATTTGACCAATGATAAGTATTTAAAGGAGCTTGTTAAACTTCGTAACGCCATTGGATCCTCAACCTCTCGCGAAACCTCGTCACTTCACGCGCATCCACTCAGATTGACGCGAGTGCACAGCCTGAAGGAGACAGATCTCCGCTTATTCCCAAAGCAATGGTAAACAAATAACTGCTTTAATAGTACAACATTTATTTACTCAAACACCATGTCTGTAAAGGCTAGTGTTTTGTGTGTTTGAAGACTAGTATTTTTTTTTTATTTATTTTTTTTTGCCATCTAGTCAATACTTTGTAGGCCTACGTTGAAAATGCCATGTGCATAAGTGCTTAATCGTTTATATCATGAGATTTTGGCCAAGTTTATTATTAAACAGCAAAAATAAATAAATAAATAAACATTATATCCTAACCTGTAAAAGGTGATAATGGCATATAATGCACTGCATTTTCCTCAGATGCAAACTAAACAAAGATCTCCTCATTCGCCAGCCAAAGACCTTGTTAACTCTATTTGAGCTTGTTTTTTATATAGCCTGATGTTAATTGCAAGTGTCTGATACAACACCAACACTGACGACGCAGTGTTGTTTAATTATTGATTTGTTCCCCCTATTCTTTCTCTCTTATATAATACTCGCGAGTCAGCTTTATACGCACAAGCTTTGGATGTGACTGTGAGGGCACATAATACAGCCTTTGGAGCGTGTGAGTACCAAATGGCTTAAAATTCTTAAAAAGGTGTGCAAATTATTATACATTTTTGTGACGATGCAACAATGACCCTATTAGTCAAGTGACAGGTCTGTCAGCTGTCCTGAAATGCGAATGAATCTTGTATCGCAGCGTGCAGGTCACTGATGCGCTGATGAGAAGAGTTCATGGATTCAAATGACTGATTTAATCTTAGACTTTGTGTGGATTTATTTTATTATTCAAATCTACAAGATATGGTGAATAAATGCAGGAATTTCCCTCATTCTAAACTTGAAAGCTGCAAGATTTATTAAAACCATGCGACACATAGTCCCCCTCAGAATAGTTTTTAGGCCTGGAAATTGTTGTTTTAAAATCGCATGGCATTTCCATGTTATTCATGACCTTCCAGACCCTATAAAATGAACTGACGCATGCTCTTAATCACTTAAAGGAACACTCCACCGTTTTTTGAAATAGGGCTTATTCACATTATTTCCTACATTTAGATAGGTGGGCAAATGCATTTTTGTGTCAGTGCATGCATTGTTTTAGTTTGACTGGGTCGGCGTTAGCTTAGCTTAGCACAATGAATGGAATCCTTTGTTGCCAGCTAGCATGGCCTGAGTAAAAGTGATCAAAAAAATAAAAAAACCCACCTAATTACTTCTTGTGGCCTGCGTATTCACAACGAGTACAAATAGCGATCCAGATTAACACTAGGCGATTTCCTAGGCAGATATTGGCTTGGGACTATATTATGGGGAAGCACAGGCGAAGCACTGCTACTTCGGCGCAGAGATATCACGCAACACATGAAAACATCAACTCTATGTGAATACAGGTATAATATGGGTCGATCTATACATGCGTCATGATTAAAATAATCACTTACTATGTGGACAGCTGAACATTTGGTCAATTCGGCGTGGGGCGTTTTTTCCAGTTCACTTTGTCACACCGGAAAAAAAAATCGAGTACTGCAGAATGGATCAGCGCCGTGAAATCCTCTGTAGATGTGACACAACTTCGGGCACGCTCATCTTGATCTGACGTGTTGAGCCTGGTCATCAATGGCAAAAACATGTCCCACTCTCTACAGCAAAGACACTCTATTTCCGTCGGCATAGATTGGCATATTCCCCCACATTCACACCACCAGTTCATGTTGGCTCTCATCCTCACGTCCTGAGGCTGTTGAGCGATCGCAACTAATACACGCGCATATAAATTTCACTCGCGGCTGGCTTGACGGTGTTTTTCTGAAGTGCGGCTGGCTTGACCGCAGTCTCCTACTGTCGTTCTATTTCCAAAGCACGCAGCTCGTCTTCTGTAAACTCTGGTTCAAATAGGTATGGTTCTGGTTCTTGACTGTCTGAGAAGTCACCCTCTTCGTCTCTCTCAAAATCAGCCATGTTCATCGCCATTCGTGTACTGTAAGGAAAATAGCCAGGCAGCTACTATTCACGCCGGTATGTTGACGGAAGTCGTGGGATTTCATGTGTTGCGTGATATCTCTGCGCCGAAGTAGCAGTGCTTCGCCTAAGCAGCAGTGCTTCGCCTGTGCTTCCCCATAATATAGTCCCAAGCCAATATCTGCCTAGGAAATCGCCTAGTGTTAATCTGGATCGCTATTTGTACTCGTTGTGAATACGCAGTCCACAAGAAGTAATTAGGTTGGGTTTTTTTTATTTTTTTGATCACTTTTACTCAGGCCATGCTAGCTGGCAACAAAGGATTCCATTCATTGTGCTAAGCTAAGCTAACGCCGACCCAGTCAAACTAAAACAATGCATGCACTGACACAAAAATGCATTTGTCCACCTATCTAAATGTAGGAAATAATGTGAATAAGCCCTATTTCAAAAAACGGTGGAGTGTTCCTTTAAACTGGTCCACCAGTGTGATTGCGCAAGTGCTACAATTCCTCTCCCTTCTGTAATCGTGTGCCGGATCCGTTACCCCGCTTTGTTTCCGGTACCTCGCAATTTACAAATTAAGCACTGATCATGTGGTTACTATTATGTGACCTACCAGCATCAGTTGCGTCACGTCTCTGTGCAGACGAGAATACATGTTTAAGTAGTAGGCTGTCTGGGTAGCAGCATTTTTGCCTACTGTTTTTCAAATACTATGAATTAGGACATACTACTATTTTGGCATTATGTTTTTTGCTTACTATGTAGAAGGGAAGTATTTGAATTTCACATGCAGCAATACAATGCATGTCAGTTTAGCGCTCCAGTCATGCTTAGACTATCCTGTCTTTACATTTAAAGCTGCAGTAGAGAACTTTTGACGCTCTAGCGGTTAATAAACAGAATTGCTTGCGTCTTGCGGAAGAACATCGTAGCCGGAACTACTTCTCTCTGTTTATGTCTACGAAGAATCACAAAGGTACTGGGTTACTCCGCCCCGAAACAATCTAAAATAGTCCGAATATAAACACTTATTATAGGTGTACCCTAGTGATTCAGGACAAGCTAAAAACATGGTTTGGAAAATGGATTCATGGTGTACTCGCTTATTATGTTCATTTTTCTACATTTTGAACACAAAAAAAGTTACGGACCGCAGCTCTGATTGGTTGTTTCTTACCGGGAGCGATGTATTTATGTATCTATGTCCATGGCTAGCATCATTAAAGGTCCCCTTCTTCGTGATCCCATGTTTAAAACTTTAGTTAGTGTGTAATGTTGTTGTTAGAGTATAAATAATATCTGTAAAATTCTAAAGCTCAAAGTTCAATGCCAAGCGAGATATTTTATTTAACAGAATTCGCCTACAAAAAATGACCCGTTTGGACTACAGCCCTCTAGTTCCTGCAGGAATGACGTCACTAAAACAGTTTTTTGACTAACCTCCGCCCACATGAATTCACAAACAGGGGGGCGTGGTCTTGTTGCGCTCTGAAGGAGAAGAAGGAAGAGCTGCGTTTGTGTTTGACATGTCGTTGAAACACTGTTATTTTCATCTCGGAGTCCAATCATCTTTGTTCAGGCTTCCCAGGGACGCTGTACTTGGAGATTAATGGTTACAATTTATGTTTAACTCGGTTCCGGAAAAATTATAATCCACATGTAAAACTATGTGCAGTACATTTTGCTGAGGACAGTTTGCTGAGGACAACTTTCTCAATCTCAATCAGTTTAATGCAGGATTCGCACAAATATTATTCTTGAAAGATGGAGCGGTTCCCTTTTTGTCTGGAGAAGGTGTTGTTTATGGACCACAACCGTAAGTGCATTTTATGGATTTTATGGAGTTGGTGCGTTTAACAGTTTCTGTAACTTACTACACAAAGCGCAACACTGTTTAGCTTTGTTAACTAGATGTTCGATTTTCATGCGCATCTCGTCAGTAAAAACGCTCCTGTGATTATAAGTACATCTCCAGCACGTGCGTTCTAGCCCAATCGCATTACCAGGAGGTCAGCCGAGGTCAGCCTGTGCTCAGCTGTTGTCGAATCACAACACAGGAACCGCTGGCACAATCAGAACTCGTTACGTATTTCTGAAGGAGGGACTTCATAGAACAAGGAAGTCATCAGCCTGTTTTTGTGACAGTGAAAACAGCGGTATACAGATAGGTGAATTGTGTGAAAAATACTGTTTTTTTACACGCGAAACATGAACACATGTTATTTTGCACACTGTAAACACAATCAAAGCTTCAAAAAAGAGCGAAAAATGGGACCTTTAACAAGTAAAGATGTTCAGACTGTCCTAGATGGGGACAGAGCAGGCTTTATTTACATTGTCAAAATTTGTGTAGACAAGGTCTAATATGTTCTTGTGCATTTAATATTCAGGTAGGATTTTGGGTAATGTGCCATCACATGTGCCATCTTCCACCTTCTGCTTCCATAGCCTGAAGGTGTTGGGGTTTCTATCGCCTTGGACAAACAAGGCATCTCAGAAGAAGTACGATTGGAAAACGTTATGCAGTTGCCAATTACAGTTTAAATTAACTGTTTATAAGAGGTGTGCTGGATGTTCTGCTTGACCATTAGCAGGCAAAATATGAAACCTTCTGCAGTTTATGCACCTGTCAGGACTCAGGCGAAACGGGCTGGATTCAGTTGTGGGTTACACTGAGCTTTTGAAAGCAGATGAAACAAGGCAGATTAGTATCGTTCCACAGTTTAACTCGTTCGACAGCCGAGACCCAGAGAAATGAGATATGGAATCCTCTAGGAGTACTGCATTCATGAGAACAAAAGGCAGAGCAAAACAGCAAAAGACACTGGAGCCTGAAGACAAGACAAGGTGAGTACACAGACCAGTTCGAGCTATTGGTAAGAGTTACAACAGTCTGGCTTTGGACAGAGAAACACAGGGAATTATAAAAGGGAAAAAATTAGAAGAGCACTGAGAACAGGTGGCGAACAATTAAGGTTAACAATGGAGAAACAAGGAGGGCGGGGAAAACTCAGATCAAACAGGTAGATGCAGTGAGCTGTCAAACCATCCAAACACACACTCACAACCCCAAAAGGCAGGTGATTAGCCCCGAACCCTGACAGTACCCCCTCTCCCAGGAGCGTCACCTGACAGGGTGACCTGACCAGGAAGGAGCCTACCTCGATAGGTTTTGACAAGACAAAAAGAAACAATCTTTAAAGACAGGATAAAACAGACAAGATAGCCCCTTCAGATGGCTGACAACTAGCAGGATCATCCTCCGAGGGACTCATCAGAAGCAGCAGACAGCTGGTCTGGTATGATCTCGTGGTCGCAACCTCTAGAAGGAACAACCTCCGCGGGCTTGACAAGGCAAACAGGAACACATCTCCACGGCCATGACCCAACTGGCAAAGACGACCTCAGGACATAACCGAACCAACAGGAACATTTTACATGACCATAACTTGACTGGCTATAACACCGTCTACGGTCTTGACCCAACTGGCAGGAATGACCTCTGTAGGTCTGACAGGACAGGCAAGAACACTTCACATGGGCCAGATGTGACCGGTAGGAACAACACTTGAGAACTTGACAAGACAGGAACAAACTCTATGGCCAAACAGACAAAGTAGGTAGGGGCAACCTCTGAAGGTGTGATCACTGGACACTTGACAACATCTGTGGACATGACAGGAGTGATCTCTGGACATTTGACAACATCTGTGGACATGACAGGAGTGACCTCTGGACACTTGACAACATCAGTGTGAATCGTCACCTCTCGCTGAAGGCTATCCAACCGTGTGAGGAGTTCGAGGACTCGGCACTAAGATCGTCCACATCCTGTGCAATGACATTGAGCTGGATGGCATGCTGACCCAATCAAACTCCCTGCTGTATGAGAGCCGAGCGAACTGGATCAGATCCCGCTGAATCCATAATTGGCCAGACTGTTCTGTCAAGAGAAACGGGCTGGATTCAGTTGCGGGTTACACTGAGATTTATTGAAAGCAGATGAAACAAGGCAGATGAATATCGCTCCACAGTTAAAAATACTTTTGCTAGATTCTATAATCTAGATATATCCATCTTGTATACACAAGGTGTGCAATGTCACCATCACGCCCACACGTCATCTTACTCCCTCGTATTACACGCAGCATCACGGTGTACTACTGCAACTTTTCAGTGTCAACATTCCAGAGTGGTTTCAATTTAATGATTGAAACAATCTGTCCATAGGACCCAGCAAATCAAGAGCACCCAATTCCCCTGACCCTTTAACCCCTTCCCCCAACTTGTATAGTGCCTGTAAGTTGCTACATTGTTGGCTAAGCCTTTGATACGACAGTACCACACCTTCCAGCATCTGGAACCAGTAATAGCTAGACAGCTTTTGCTCCACCCCAAAATGTCTGCCCACTGGCCCTTTTTTGTATCTGATGCATTACACTCCTTTGGATACAGTCTCTTCCACTCACTTCAGTATGCTTTTTTTCTGGCCCATAGGGGGAAACATTCTGGATCAGGATCACTCTGGTCTTTCCTCCATTCACTTTTAAAAGGAGCGATATCAGACTCAACTGCCTGCACAGAACACAGTTCTTCAGCAATCTACTCTAAGAAAAAAGCAGCATTTAAGACCATGATACATTGTATAAACCCTGTGGGCTCAGAATTCCATGTACATAATCTACAGATTTACTATCAAAGTCATATAGAATTGCCTGATGATGGAATAATAGGTTTCTTGAAGAGGTTTCTTTAAGGACAGGTTTAGCAACACAGCCTTCTGGTCAGCACATCTGCATTTTTGTGATAGCACCCAAGGGTACACATAAATCTGAAATCATACCCCACAAGCTCATCCAGCCATTGGGCCAATTATCCCACTGGTGCTTTAATATAAATTAATTAATGAGTCACTGTAGGCTACTATGGTCTGGACACATTATAAAAAGTCAGTCTAACTGGTATTGACAGAAGCGTGCTGTGAAATCTACTACAGCCAACAGTACCTTCCTTGTGGTATAATAAATCTGCACTATCAGTGTCAAACTCTTTACTACCGCATAACATTGTTTGGCCACTGTGGCAAACTCTTTGACATAATCACCTGGTTAGATTATTGGATCTCATTAACACTCATTGGCTGTGGACAATCTCAAATCTTCTGCACTCAGGTAATCCACTCAACAGCAGAAGAGGCATCACTTCCAGTTTCAGTTTTAAATAAGCCTGTCATAAAATGTATCTTTCATACATCACATGTGTCAGGCACTAGAGCATTCCTTCACATACATCCATAGCATGCTGATGTTGTCTAGATAGACACGACAGATCTCCCGCTGCATTCCAGCCAGGAAGTGATCTATTAAATAGTGGAACATCACTGGGGCATTACAAAGGGCAAATGGTATACCATTCTACTCAAACAGCTACTTCCTCATACAAAACAAAGCTGACTGTTAATCCTCTGAAGTCATCGTCACTTGCCATATGCATAATAGCCAGGGTGTCTTGGATTCTTGGAAATGGGTAAGCATCTTTGATAGTGTGTTTGGTCTTGGTCCATTCAATTAGGTTGCTGTTTCATAGTGGGGCTTGGCCTAGTTTGAATGCCAAGTCACACCAGGTTTGTGTGACTAAGGTCCGCTGGTCCAGTAGAGCAGTGGTTCCCAATCCTTTTCCGAAACCCCAACACTGTTCAGTTGTGATATCTCTCTTACCTGACACACACATTTGAGGTCTTGGGGTCCACCATAGGTTTCCTGGAATCAACGAACGCCTGGGTTTGTTCTTTAGGCTTAAGTAAGGTAACTAAAGTTTTGGCACATTTCATGTTTCTATGGCAACCAGTGAGGGACACTTCGACCGCCAAACCAAGCTTTACATTTTCTCCCATTTTTATAATAATATAAATGAACTGTTTAAATCTTAAAGTTTTATTGGTCAGATTCAGACTCAATGTTAGCAAATAAATAAAGTCAGCGGCCATGGCATTGCACGAGCTTAGGGTTTAGGCACAAATTTTTGGACCTGTGAAGACCTCTACAAGAGAACCAACTTATGCCCACTATGGATTTCATGCTTAAGTCAATGTCAAGTCTAGTCACCTTTATTTATATAGCGCTTTAAACAAAATACATTGCTTCAAAGCAACTGAACAACATTCATTAGGAAAACAGTGTGTCAATAATGCAAAATGATGACGAAAACAGTAGTTTAATTCCAGGCTGCAGCAATGTCAGATTGTGCATAAGAATCATCTGTTTCCTGTGGCCCGTCCTGGTGGTCCTCTGAGACAAGGTCTTAACAGGGGATCTGTATTTGGGGCTCTAGTTGTCCTGGTCTCTGCTGTCTTTCAGGGATGTAGAGTTCCTTTCTAGGTGCTGATCCACCATCTGGTGTGGATACGTACTGGATCCAGGTGACTGCAGTGACCCTCTGATCTGGACACAGACTGGATCTGGTGGCTACGGTGACCTCGGAATAAGAGAGAAACAGACTAATATTAGCATAGATGCCATTCTTCTAATGATGTAGCAAGTACGTCAGGTGTTATGTGAAGTGTTCCGGTTTACTTAATTAAAGCAGCCTAAAAATCCTTTAAGAGATTTGTATATTAAAAGTATATTAGTATGTTATATGTAAGCCATGTTAAAGAGATGGGTCTAGATTTAAACTGCAAGAGTGTCTCTTCCCGAACAAAGGTAGGTTATTCCAGAGTTTAGGCGCCAAATAGGAAAAGGATCTGCCACCCGCAGTTGATTTTGATATTCTAGGTATTATCAAATTGCCTGAGTTTTGAGAACGTAGCGGACGTAGAGGATTATAATGTAAAAGGAGCTCATTCAAATACTGAGGTGCTAAACCATTCAGGGCTTTATAAGTAATAAGCAATATTTTAAAATCTGTACGATGTTTGATAGGGAGCCAGTGCAGTGTTGACAGGACCGGGCTAATATGGTCATACTTCCTGGTTCTAGTAAGAACTCTTGCTGCTGCATTTTGGACTAGCTGTAGTTTGTTTACTAAGCATGCAGAACAACCACCCAATAAAGCATTACAATAATCTTACCTTGAGGTCATAAATGCATGGATTAACATTTCTTAATTTGACATTGAGAGCATAGACCGTAATTGAGATATATTTTTGAGATGGAAAAATGCAGTTTTACAAATGCTAGAAACGTGGCTTTCTAAGGAAAGATTGCGATCAAATAGCACACCTAGGTTCCTAACTGATGACGAAGAATTGACAGAGCAGCCATCAAGTCTTAGACAGTGCCCTAGGTTATTACAAGCAGAGTTTTTAGGTCCTATAATTAATACCTCTGTTTTTTCAGAATTTAGCAGTAAGAAATTACTCGTCATCCAGTTTTTTAAATCGACTATGCATTCCATTAGTTTTTCAAATTGGTGTGTTTCACCAGGCCGCGAAGCGGTACTGAGCCTTGGGGTACTCCATACTGCACTTGTGATCGATATGATACATCTTCATTCACTGCTACGAACTGATGGCGGTCATATAAGTACGATTTAAACCATGCTAATGCACTTCCATTAATGCCAACAAAGTGTTCAAGTCTATGCAAAAGAATGCTGTGGTCAATTGTGTCAAATGCAGCACTAAGATCCAATAAAACTAATAGAGAGATACACCCACGATCACATGATAAAAGCAGATCATTTGTAACTCTAAGGAGAGCAGTCTCAGTACTATGATACGGTCTAAATCCTGACTGGAAATCCTCACATATACCATTTTTCTCTAAGAAGGAATATAATTGTGAGGATACCACCTTTTCTAGTATCTTGGACAGAAAAGGGAGATTCAAGATTGGTCTATAATTAACTAGTTCTTTGGGGTCAAGTTGTGTTTTATTGATGAGAGGCTTAATAACAGCCAGTTTGAAGGTTTTGGGGACATATCCTAATGACAATGAGGAATTAATAATAGTCAGAAGAGGATCTATGACTTCTGGAAGCACCTCTTTTAGGAGCTTAGATGGTATGGGGTCTAACATACATGTTGTTGGTTTAGATGATTTAACAAGTTTATACAATTCTTCCTCTCCAATAGTAGAGAATGAATGGAACTGTTCTTCAGGGGGTCTATAGTGCACTGTCTGATGCGATACTGTAGCTGACGGCTGAATGGTTGCAATTTTATCTCTAATAGTATCGATTTTAGAAGTAGTTCATAAAGTCATTACTGCTGTGGTGTTGGGAAATGTCAACACTTGTTGAGGTTTTATTTTTCGTTAATTTAGCCACTGTATTGAATAAATACCTGGGTTTATGTTTGTTTGTTTTTTTCTAAAAGAGAAGAAAAGTAATCGGATTTAGCAGTTTTTAATGATTTTCTGTAGGAGAGGTTACTTTCCCGCCAAGCAATACGAAATACCTCTAGTTTTGTTTTCCTCCAGCTGCGCTCCATTTTTCGGGCTGCTCTCTTTAGGGTGCGAGTATGCTCATTATACCATGGTGACAAACTGTTAACCTTAACCTTCCTTAAGCGTAATGGAGCAACTTTATTTAAAGTGCTAGAAAAGAGAGGTTTTGGATATGTTAAGGAATTTGGATACATCAGGAAGATAACTTAAAAAGCAGTCTTTTGTGGTAGAAGTGATGGTTCTTCCATACTTGTAACATGTTAACAAGAAGTAGAATTTACAAATTTGGCTATATTAAGTTTGCACAGAACTAAATAATGATCTGAGATATCATCACTTGGCTGAATAATTTCAACACTAACAACATCAATTCCATGTGACAGTATTAAATCTAGAGTATGATTTCAACAATGAGTAGGTCCTGAAACGTGTTGTCTAACACCAATAGAGTTCAGAATGTCTATACAGTATTGTTCAAAATAATAGCAGTACAATGTGACTAACCAGAATAATCAAGGTTTTTAGTATATTTTTTATTGCTACGTGGCAAACAAGTTACTAGTAGGTTCAGTAGATTGTCAGAAAACAAACAAGACCCAGCATTCATGATATGCACGCTCTTAAGGCTGTGCAATTGGGCAATTAGTTGAAAGGGGTGTGTTCAAAAAAATAGCAGTGTCTACCTTTGACTGTACAAACTCAAAACTATTTTGTACAAACATTTTTTTTTTCTGGGATTTAGCAATCCTGTGAATCACTAAACTAATATTTAGTTGTATGACCACAGTTTTTTAAAACTGCTTGACATCTGTGTGGCATGGAGTCAACCAACTTGTGGCACCTCTCAGCTGTTATTCCACTCCATGATTCTTTAACAACATTCCACAATTCATTCACATTTCTTGGTTTTGCTTCAGAAACAGCATTTTTGATATCACCCCACAAGTTCTCAATTGGATTAAGGTCTGGAGATTGGGCTGGCCACTCCATAACATTAATTTTGTTGGTTTGGAACCAAGACTTTGCCCGTTTACTAGTGTGTTTTGGGTCATTGTCTTGTTGAAACAACCATTTCAAGGGCATGTCCTCTTCAGCATAGGGCAACATGACCTCTTCAAGTATTTTAACATATGCAAACTGATCCATGATCCCTGGTATGCGATAAATAGGCCCAACACCATAGTAGGAGAAACATGCCCATATCATGATGCTTGCACCTCCATGCTTCACTGTCTTCACTGTGTACTGTGGCTTGAATTCAGAGTTTGGGGGTCGTCTCACAAACTGCCTGTGGCCCTTGGACCCAAAAAGAACAATTTTACTCTCATCAGTCCACAAAATGTTCCTCCATTTCTCTTTAGGCCAGTTGATGTGTTCTTTGGCAAATTGTAACCTCTTCTGCACATGCCTTTTTTTTAACAGAGGGACTTTGCGGGGGATTCTTGAAAATAGATTAGCTTCACACAGACGTCTTCTAACTGTCACAGTACTTACAGGTAACTGCAGACTGTCTTTGATCATCCTGGAGGTGATCATTGGCTGAGCCTTTGCCATTCTGGTTATTCTTCTATCCATTTTGATGGTTGTCTTCCGTTTTCTTCCACGTCTCTCTGGTTTTGCTCTCCATTTTAAGGCATTGGAGATCATTTTAGCTGAACAGCCTATCATTTTTTGCACCTCTTTATAGGTTTTCCCCTCTCTAATCAACTTTTTAATCAAAGTACGCTGTTCTTCTGAACAATGTCTTGAACGACCCATTTTCCTCAGCTTTCAAATGCATGTTCAACAAGTGTTGGCTTCATCCTTAAATAGGGGCCACCTGATTCACACCTGTTTCTTCACAAAATTGATGACCTCAGTGATTGAATGCCACACTGCTATTTTTTTGAACACACCCCTTTCAACTAATTCAACTAATTGCCTAATTGCACAGCCTTAAGAGCGTTCATATCATGAATGCTGGGTCTCATTTGTTTTCTGAGAATCTACTGAACCTACTGGTAACTTGTTTGCCACGTAGCAATAAAAAAATATACGAAAAACCTTGATTATTCTGGTTAGTCACATTGTACTGCTATTATTTTGAACAATACTGTAAATGCTGATCCCAATGCATCATTTTCATTATCGACATGGATATTAAAATCACCAACTATTAAAACTTTATCTGCAGCCAAAACCTTACTCGGATGTAAAATCACCAAACTCTTTAATAAAGTCTGTATGGTGCCCTGGTGGCCTGTATACAGTAGCCAGTACAAACATAACATAGAAGAGTGGCGCCACCCCAGGAGGGATGAAGACCATCTCTTTTCAACAGGTCAGATCTGCCTCGTCCAATTGTCTATGAAACCTATGTTATTCTGTGGGCACTACTTAGACATCCAGTCATTGAGTGATGACAATCTGCTATGCATCTCATCACTCCTGTAAGCAGGGAGGGGACCAGAGCATATTACAGTGTCTGACATCGTGCTTGCAAGTTCACACACCTCTTTAATGTTATTTTTAGTAATCTCCGACTGGCGAAGTCGAACATCATTAGTGCCAGCATGAATAACAATCTTACTGTATTTACGTTTAGCATTAGCCAGCACTTTTAAATTTGCCAAGATGTCAGGCGCTCTGGCTCCCGGTAAACATTTGACTATGGTGGCTGGTGTCTCTATATTCACGTTCCGTACAATAGAATCACCAATAACTAGAGCACTTTCATCAGGTTTCTCAGTGGGTGCATCACTGAGTGGGGAGAACCTGTTTAATGTTTTGATCGGAATAGAAGAGCGGTGTTTTGACCCATGACTACGCTGCCTCACCGTCACCCAGTTGCCCTGCTGCAGGGGCTCTGTTGCCGGAAGCGGACAATGTACAGGAATCCCTGAGCTAGATGCATCCAAAGCAGTATCTAGAGCCTTAACATTCTTACCGTCCTCAATTAAGGTTTGGATGCGTGTCTCTAATTCTGAAATCTTCTCTGTCAGCCTAACTATTTACCTGCATTTATCACATGTGAATCCCTCATCTGCGACAGAGAAAGATAAACTGTACATGTGGCAAGAGGTGCAAATAACAATAGCAGGAGAAGCCATTACTCACCGTGCTTGATGAAATATTCTTAATGCGGTTGTTTGATGAACTTGTGAAAAACTGGAGCGAGAGAGAGGAGAGGAGAAAAGAAAACAGTGATAGGTTCGAATGAAAATGCTAATGACTAGCTAACGAGTGCTAATGCTTTGCAGGTGTCCTGCACTCACGAATATAAAATGGAGGCCCACAATGGAGCCAGAGCCAATAGCTGTGTCCATTCTGCAGGAAAAGACTGAGGTCTTGGCTGACCAGGTGTATGAGTCAGCCACTACGCCCATGTTGTTGGGAATTTTAGTGGAGCTGGATACAGAGAAATGGCTTATCCAATGGGAGACGAAGGCAATGATTCCCACCATACCCACTAATTGTAATAATCCACTTAAAACTCAAAGATGGTAAACTAAATAAAGGTAACGAGAGTCCTGTTTGAACACTTAAAAGTAATAATAAACAGGATAAAAATGTTCTGCACCCAAGTGTGTTTCTCCTTAGAGATATGTAGCCACGTTGCACCATGCACCTTCCTCCTGTATATGCTTCTCTTCATCATTGCTGATCCTACACACACAGAGTTTTCATTGCCAGTGGTCCAATCCAGCTGAGAGTCCTTTTCATCTGTGCTGGTCACATCCAGCTCAGAGTCTTCGTCATCGCTGATCACATTCAGCTCAGTGTCTTTGTTGTAGATGATCCCATACAGCTCAATCTTTGTTGTCACCAGTCCCATCCATCACTAAGCCTTGTTCCTCGCCCAGCCTTTCTCTCCTGGTCTCTCCATTGAAGCCAGCCATTCTTTCAGCTCTGCATCTGCTGGCGCCCTCCACCATCAGCCTTGCCATTCAGCCCTGTTCCACCTTGGGGCTTCTGCGCCCCAGTTCTGCCCTGGGTTGAGGAGTCCAATACTACGCCTTGCCCCTCCGTTGCTCTAACTAACTCTTTAGTCACTGCAGTCTTGCAGCACCCTGGCTCCTCATTGGCTGCTTATCGCCAGGACTCCACTTTGGCCTCCTGGTCCTTCTGTGTCATCGGGTCTCTCAATTTATTAGATTTCATCTGGGCCTCATCATCTCCCAGTGTTACGTCAGTCAATTGGGCTCAATTTTCCATCTTGGCTTCTCCCTCCATAAGTTCCAACATGGGTCACCTCTATCATGGCTGTCTCCTGGGTCACTCTAGGATCTCATCTTCCATACATTCTTCCACTATCCACTTCTCCATGGCTCCTCCCACTATCATCACTGCGTCCTTCCTTCGTCTGCTCCTCCTTGGATTCTCTGGTTTTCTGTCCTTCACCATCCCCTTGTCCACCTCCTAATCCCCCTCCTCAGCAAGTTTATAATGCATGGTTTCACCTTCCTAGAGGGAGGCATTATGTGCACAGTTATGTTTTGTTTCTTTGTGTTTTGATTTGACCTAGTTTGTCAGTCTGTTTGATTGATCATTAGTTCCTCCTTATTTATACTCCTTTTATTAGTTCAGTTCCTTTGTCTAAATTAATGAATTATGCATTTATTTTGTGCTTTATTTTTGTACTAATGTACACCCAAAGCACTTCAGGGGTCTCTCCTCACCCACCACCAGTGGAGGGGGATTATTAGGAAGCCATGACAGATAAGGGCCAGTGAAGGAATTTTGCCAAGACATCAGGTTTACAACTCTTTACAAGAAGTGCAATGGTATTTTTTATGACCGAAGAGAGTCAGGACCTCAGTTTAATGTCTCATCTGAAGGACCTTTTTTTTTTTTTTTTTTTTTTTATACTGTCCCCATCACTATAATGGGCATTATGACCCTCACAGACTGCAGGGTGAGCACACCCTCGCATTAACAACACTTCCAGCAGCAACCTTGTTTCCCAGGAGGTCTCCCCCATCCAGATACTGACCAGGCTCAACTCTGCTTTGCTTCAGTGGGCAACCAGTCTTGGGCTGCAGGGTGATATGGCTGTAGTGTGACATAGTGTCGTTTGTGTTGTGCTTGTGTTACTTGCCTGCTTATTTTTGGATGTACCTTTTGATATTATTAAATCTTATTCTGGAAACATTACCTTCTTCATCATCATAGTTTCTACAACCATTTTGTGACAGCTGGTGCCTGTTTACTAGTGAGTGTCAATTAAGTATACAATAGTGGGGAAAATATGTCTAAGTCTTAAGGTAAGTAATTTCACTTCACATCAAGTGGCCATACTAACAATATTCTCAGGTGGCCATTTCTAGTAATTTAGCTCCTATCTACCAAATAAATATCATTTAACTTCATCATTCAGCTCATCTTAAAATATGCCCTCTGCCCTGCTTGCTCAAGGGCACTGAGTTCTGGATATAATAACCCCTCTTGTCATGTGGTTAATTACTCTGGATGAAAATAAGAAGTCAGAAAATAACACTGATGGTATCACAGGGACATCCACAGTTCACAGTCCAAGCCCTTCACAAGTGATTTTACTATCCTGATATTTAATTTTAAAATACAACTTTCCATGCATTTTGTACTACAAAAGTTGTCATCTTTCAACAAAAGATCAACTAAAGATCTTGGTATTAATAATTCATTATAAATGAATGCACTTTTGATTGTTTTTTTTTTTACCTTTTATGTTACAGCTAATTTTGACAAAAGCAGCATGTCAGCAACCAGCTGAGTAGGACAATATGGAAAAAAGTGGTAACACTTTATTTTATGGTTACACCTATTAGATACTTATTAGCATGCATATTAGAATACTAGAATATGCATATGCATACTAGAATATTAGCTATGTATTAGTGCTAATTAAGCACATATTAATGGCTTATTCTACATCCTTAATCCTACCCATTACCTAAATTTAACAACTACCTTACTATTAATAAGAAGGAAATTAAGAAGGAATTTAAGAATTTATTGAGAGAAAAGTTGTAGTTAATAGTTAACAAGTGTTACCTATTCTAAAGTGTTACCAAAAAAGGGTACATTTTAAAAGTAAAAGCAACATAATGGATGGCATATTTCAGAGGCAGATTACAATTACTCTTTACTTCATTCATCTGAAAATAAATACAGTACCAATCAAAAGCTGGGACACACCCACTCATTCTTTACAATTAATCTAAAATCTAACTGAAGTATGGGGATTATGTAGTGACCAAAGAAAAAAGTAATGAATCGGATCTCTTTTATGTTGTCTAAACTACAAAATGTTCATTTTCTTCACTCTTATTCAAACGATATTGAATTAGTTCTCAAATGTGCTGGTCTCCTAATAGTTGCTTTTTTATTTTACTATCCTTTCTAATGCAACCATTTTATTTGTTTTGCATTTGAACAAAAATGTTAAGTTTTGTAAAGAGTTTCATACATAGGCACAGTTTATTGTTGTCTATAAAACTAATTTCAAGCAGTTAAGCAGAAGCCTTTAGATCAAAAGGTTTTTAAAATCATGAGAAAACTTCGTGTCAAGTGTGTTCAAATCTACAACACTGACATTCTCATTTAAAAAAATCTGTTCTGAAAAAGCTTTTCTGTAATAAGCATATGCAATATTGCAATGGTTTGAATCTGTAATAATTATGACCTTACAATGGGAGTAGTAAAACTGGCACAAACGTAAAATTAATAACATTTGCTTGATATTGTAGTAAGTTTGAAGCAAACAACACTGGTTCCATGTCAAAGTATCCTTCTCCACACAGTCAGATATACAACAAACAGTTGGCATTACTGATGGAACAACATTTTTCTCTATACATTTCATACAAAAATAAAAAATGTCATCGTTCCAATCTCTTTTTTGACTCCATATTGCACAGAGGTAGTGGCTATCAAGGTTAAGGGGAGGTGACCTAAAAATTTAAACCCCAAAGAAAATAAAAAGACAAAAAAAATGTATATTCTGTTGTTGTGATGTTTTGTTGTGACCAGAGGAATTGTAAAAGAACAAAATATAATACTGCAATCACATACAAAAGTAGTCCTTCATTTTTGTACATTTTATACAGTGTTAACACTTAATCATTGATTTTCTTTCTGCTTTTTTTTTCATCTTTTTCTCAAAAAGGCAAATGGTATTTTCCATGTATGGACAAAACTGATGGACATTCTAAGCCAGGGGTTCCACCAGGGGCTCCTCGTCACCCCGTGATAGCAGTTCCTTCTTCTCATCTGTACTGGCCAGGGAATTACGGCTGTTGTGAGCTCCCATGTACAGAGTAGCATACACAGGATTCGTGAAGTTGGTCGGCTACAAGAGAAAAAGTTGGAAATATATTGGATCAGACCCGACTCTTTAGCTGAAAACCACAGGTGTGCAACAAAACATAGTCAGAATTTGAAGGCAGTGCTACTCCAGTCCTGGGGACCCCCAACCACTGCATATTTTACATCTCCATATAACACACCTGATTCAACTCATCAGCTCATTAATAGAGTCTGCAAGACTTGAACTGGATGTGGACTATGAGGGAGACGAGTGCAGTGCTAGGGTCCTAGCTTCCCCAGGACAGGTTTGAGAGACACTGTTTGAAGGCATCATATCCACACTCCTGACACAAAGATTGTTCCAATTAATATGCTGCCTTCAAAGAAACCATGTGCCCACTAGACAGCATTCAGTACATTAGTAATATATTGATACATTTGTATTATTTTAAATAACTGTTTGCTATTGGAATATACTGTAAAATGTAATTTATTGCTGCAATCATAACTTCAGTCTTCGGTGTCACATGATCCTTCAGAAATCATTCTAATATGCTGATTTGCTGCTCAATAAACATTTCTGTTTATTAGCAATGTTGAAAACAGGTGTGCTGGCCAATATTTCTGTGGATTGTTCCGGATTCTTTGATGAATAGAAAGTACCCCCCCCCCCCCCCCCCAAAAAAAAAAGAAAAAAAAGAAAAAAGAAAAATCAGCCTTTATTTCAAATAAAAACTTTTGTAACATTATACAATATATTACGTAATTTAACTGGCATCTATGATCAATTAGCAATTTAATGTGTTCTCGATGAATAAAAGTATCTGATCTTATCTAATTTTAGACTAAAAATGAAATAAAGCATGGGGCATGGGCATCTTTTAGAATTCATGTAGTTTGTTTTTATCTTACTTTGTCAGGATCCAGTGTGAAGTCAGCATCCAACAATTCTCCAACGTCCTCATCTTGCTCTCCTTCATAAATTTTATAGGCTGGGTTCCCAATTTCAACATTCATAGTGCCATTTGTCATTCTCTGATGCTGAAAGCCTTTGGCTCTGCAGATACACAATATACAGTTTTTATTCAGAGGAAATGATGTTGTGAGGTCAGTATTACACAGTACAAAGCAGCACAGGGAGAAATACGGCCACAACACAGAGGGATGCCACTAACAGTCACTGGAACAACCTAAAATGAAGCAACACCATCTTAAACCCAGCGTTTACCAACAAAAAAAATTATCTACAATTTTAAGCCAACCAACTTGATTGATGATTAGAAAATTCAGATCTATGATAAATTCAGATTTATTAATGTACAAAAGTATGTGTACAAAAAGGGTCGGGCTGTATGACAGTTAATCATCATTATTTACTCATCCTCATGTCATTCAAACCCATAAGACTTTAGTTCGTCTTCAGAACACAAATAAAGATATATTTTAAATGAAACTTGAGGGATTTCTGTTCCTCTTTTGAATGTCCATTTCACCAAAACTTTGAAACTTCGCAAACAGTTCATAAAGACATTGTAAAAGTTTAAGCTTTCATTTACCACATTTGACGTGCTCTGTATATACAGTATGTGTGTTGATCAATATTTACAGTATGTTAATAAAAGCCTAAGTTAAATCTGTTCTGTTAGTAAAGCCTGGCTAACACTACAGGAGTTTTAAAATCATAACCGATTTTGAAATCTGGTTGCATCACACACGTGAGGAGAATCTTTGCAGATTATCTTCCCTCAAATATTAAACATGCACACACTACAAGATTTGAACATCGTGGCACATCACACACTGCAAGATATCATTAAGATTACCATGCCAGAGGGAGCGCCTCATGTGATCTCATGCAGCAGATCATCACTGAATTTTTTTTTTAGCTTTGTGCACTCACCCAGGGCATTCAAAACTGAGACGATTTCACTCCACCTCTACTATTTCTACTTACAGTTGTGATGTGATTTCTACACATTATACAGACAGTTGTGTTACTAAAAAAAAAATAAAAAAATAACAAAAAACAGTTTCCTCTATCTCCACTATCCAATGAAGCCATACATCAGCTGTTTTGTACGGTGACGCATTGCTGCCACACACATATTATTTTTTCCACTCACCTGTGTAATAACGAGATGTTATGTCCTTTTAATGTCATCTTTTCTTGTTAAAAGGACATCTTTTCTCGTAATAACGACATCTTTTCTCGTAATAACGACATCTTTTAATATTTTTATTATGAAATGTTATGTCATTAAAACGACATATTTTTATCATTATAACGACATTATTTTAGATGGTACATTATGGGAGCGATAAGTCCGCGCTGCTGTCGCCTCAGTCTGACATAAACGAGGATCTGCACGCTGTTGAAATTATTTAAATACTAATGTATTTTAATGTAATGGTTTTAATTTTGTGATCAGATCAAAATAGTTATTTTTGAATAATCAACTCTCTGCTTAATATTTCTTTATTTGAATGACTGTTTGATTTAACAACAAATCGAAATACGAAAGAAAAAAAAAGAAATAAAGAGATTTTCTGATAGGCCAATAATATTAATAATAGACTATTATTATTATTATTTAATTATTTATTATTCGGGAGGGGGAAATCGGGGCTAAATCGGGCTAAAACTCCTGTAGTGTGAGCCAGGCTTATATGGGATCTAAATCCTGCCATGATTCAAAACTGAAAATAAAGCTCTGAAAGGTTGAAACTAAGTGTTTGAAAACTCAAAATCTTACAAAAAAAAGTTTTGCAAGATCAAAAAATAAGATTTGCAAACTTGCAAAATGTAAAACAATTAAAATATATCTGCAAACAGTATGTTGTTTTTGAGTTTTAACCATGTTGCGCAAAGAATTTTTCAGAGTTTCAAATTTGTCACTGTTCTCCCACTGTATTAGATTGTTTTCCAGGTTTGAAACCTTGTAAATGGTGATCTGAAAACTGGTGTGCGAATGTGTGAAAAAAAGTTTTGAAACTCTGAAAACAGAGTTTTGCAGGCTTGCAAAGTGTATATACTAAAACGCATTGAAGATAAGTTTTTGAGGTGATGGCTCATTTGTTAAGATATTTTCATTCTCATCTATCAAGTTCTCAATAACATGAGAAATTAATCAAATGACAAGTGCTTTTCATTTGTGATTAATAAATTCACTATTATATTATACAATAAGGAATTACCATATTGGTTAATAACTAAGGTTATGGAAACGTAATAATAAAATAAATTATTATCAACCACACTTTCATTTTCCCTTGCATTTCAAGTAAAAACTATTATCATGATATAGGATTCAGTTCTTACTGACCTCCCCAAGTAAAAATAAATAAAATATGCAAATGAAAAGCTATTGATAAGACTAACATTTACTTTAAGTTAAGGCCATTAAATGGCCACATTACCTTGATAAAACACTGGGTTTTGAACACAGAACATGCTCAGCAGATCAGTCTTGCTGAGAACCAATCTTAGATGATTATACAGTATTACAGCGGGACTTGTATGACTGTTTAAAACAATATGATAGGTTCTCATAGTCTAGCACAATTCGATCTATTTATTTATTCCCAGTAGCAGATTGCCACTTTCTCATCTGAACAAGGTCCAAACCACTTGTAGGGTTTAGTCAGGTGATTTGACAGAGGTATGACAGAAAGAGTTCGGGTGAGACCATGAAGACAACAAGAACATTTGAACCACAATTTGCCAAACCAGCAAGAAAGATGAACAGAATGGGGAGAGACAAAATAAAGACATAATGGACAAAAACCATTACCGCGGCCGTTTGGAGCAAGATTTGCCAAGCCTATGGAAAAGACCAGATGCGGTTTACCAAGAAAGGAGGAGAGAAAAGAGGTGTTTTGGGAATGGGAAGTTGCTTATATTTAACATTGTAACACTTTAGGGAGGTGAAAATCTTTTGAAAAGAGCAGAAGTACAATTGTATAATATACTCACCCTCTCATTCTTTTCCTGTACCATAATACTGCTCCTCCAATCAGCAACACCAGCAGTATCAGTAAAACCAGTGGAATAACTATTGAAGCTGTTCCTAAAAGAAAGATACATTGTTATTATTATACTCTATACTCTAGATGTATTATTTATTATAATCATACTCTAGATTTAATACTGTCACATGGAATTGATGTTGATAGTGTTGAAATTATTCAGCCAAGTGATGATATCTCAGATCATTATTTAGTTCTGTGTAAACTTCATATAGCCAAAATTGTAAATTCTACTTCTTGTTACAAGTATCGAAGAACCATCACTTCTACCACAAAAGACTGCTTTTTAAGTTATCTTCCTGATGTATCCAAATTCCTAAGCATATCCAAAACCTCAGAACAACTTGATGATGTAACAGAAAATATGGACTCTCTCTTTTCTAGCACTTTAAATACAGTTGCTCCTTTACGCTTAAGGAAGGTTAAGGAAAACAGTTTGACACCATGGTATAATGAGCATACTCGCACCCTAAAGAGAGCAGCCCCAAAAATGGAGCGCAGCTGGAGGAAAACAAAACTAGAGGTATTTTGTATTGCTTGGCGGGAAAGTAGCATATCCTATAGAAAAGCATTAAAAACTGCTAGATCTGATTACTTTTCTTCTCTTTTAGAAGAAAACAAACATAACCCCAGGTATTTATTCAATACAGTGGCTAAATTAATGAAAAATAAAGCCTCAAGAAGTGTTGACATTTCCCAACACCACAACAGTAATGACTTTATGAACTACTTTACTTCTAAAATCGATACTATTAGAGATAAAATTGCAACCATTCAGCCGTCAGCTACAGTATCACATCAGACAGTGCACTATAGACCCCCTGAGGAACAGTTCCACTCATTCTCTACTATAGGAGAGGAAGAATTGTAATAAACTTGTTAAATCATCTAAACCAAAAACATGTGTGTTAGACCCTATACCATCTAAGCTCCTAAAAGAGGTGCTTCCAGAAGTCATAGGTCCTCTTCTGACTATTATTAATTCCTCATTGTCATTAGGATATGTCCCCAAAACCTTCAAACTGGCTGTTATTAAGCCTCTCATAAAAAAACACAACTTGACCCCAGAGAACTTGTTAATTATAGACCAATCTCGTATCTCCCTTTTCTGTCCAAGATACTAGAAAAGGTGGTATCCTCACAATTATATTCCTTCTTAGAGAAAAATGGTATATGTGAGGATTTCCAGTCAGGATTTAGACCGTATCATAGTACTGAGACTGCTCTCCTTAGAGTTACAAATGATCTGCTCTTATCATCTGATCGTGGGTGTATCTCTCTATTAGTTTTATTGGATCTTAGTGCTGCTTTGACACAATTGACCACAACATTCTTTTGCATAGACTTGAACACTTTGTTGGCATCAGTGGAAGTGCATTAGCATGGTTTAAATCGTACTTATATGATCGCCATCAGTTCGTAGCAGTGAATGAAGATTTATCATATCGATCACAAGTGCAGTATGGAGTACCTCAAGGCTCAGTACTAGGGCCGCTACTCTTCATGCTTTATATGTTACCCTTGGGAGATATCATCAGGAAACATGGTGTAAGCTTTCACTGTTATGCTGATGATACTCAGCTTTATATTTCCTCGCAGCCCGGTGAAA
This sequence comes from Carassius auratus, assembly GCF_003368295.1. Lineage (NCBI taxonomy): Eukaryota > Metazoa > Chordata > Actinopteri > Cypriniformes > Cyprinidae > Carassius > Carassius auratus. The sequence continues at coordinate 2,883,462 of NC_039278.1, read as the reverse complement.
CACACCAATTTGAAAAACTAATGGAATGCATAGTCGAAATAAAAAATTTGATGACGAGCAATTTCTTACTGCTAAATTCAGAAAAAACAGAGGTGTTAATCATAGGGCCTAAAAACTCTGCTTGTAATAACCTAGAACACTGTTTAAGACTTGATGGTTGCTCTGTCAATTCTTCGTCATCAGTTAGGAACCTAGGTGTGCTACTTGATCGCAATCTTTCCTTAGAAAGCCACGTTTCTAGCATTTGTAAAACTGCATTTTTCCATCTCAAAAATATATCTAAATTACGGCCTATGCTCTCAATGTCAAATGCAGAAATGTTAATCCATGCATTTATGACTTCAAGGTTAGACTATTGTAATGCTTTATTGGGTGGTTGTTCTGCACGCTTGGTAAACAAACTACAGCTAGTCCAAAATGCAGCAGCAAGAGTTCTTACTAGAACCAGGAAGTATGACCATATTAGCCCGGTCCTGTCCACACTGCACTGGCTCCCTATCAAACATCGTATAGATTTTAAAATATTGCTTATTACTTATAAAGCCCTGAATGGTTTAGCACCTCAGTATTTGAATGAGCTCCTTTTACATTATACTCCTCTACGTCCGCTACGTTCTCAAAACTCAGGCAATTTGATAATACCTAGAATATCAAAATCAACTGCGGGCGGCAGATCCTTTTCCTATTTGGCGCCTAAACTCTGGAATAACCTACCTAACATTGTTCGGGAGGCAGACACACTCTTGCAGTTTAAATCTAGATTAAAGACCCATCTCTTTAACCTGGCATACACATAACATACTAATATGCTTTTAATATCCAAATCCGTTAAAGGATTTTTAGGCTGCATTAATTAGGTAAACCGGAACCGGAAACATTTCACATAACACCGTACTTTCTACATCATTAGAAGAATGGCATCTACGCTAATATTTGTCTGTTTCTCTCTTGTTCCGAGGTCATCGTGGCCACCAGATCCAGTCTGTATCCAGATCAGACGGTCACTGCAGTCACCCGGATCCAGTACGTATCCAGACCAGATGGTGGATCAACACCTAGAAAGGACCTCTACTGCCCTGAAAGACAGCGGAGACCAGGACAACTAGAGCCCCAGATACAGGTCCCCTGTAAAGACCTTGTCTCAGAGGACCACCAGGACAAGACCACAGGAAACAGATGATTCTTCTGCACAATCTGACTTTGCTGCAGCCTGGAATTGAACTACTGGTTTCGTCTGGTCAGAGGAGAACTGGCCCCCCAACTGAGCCTGGTTTCTCCCAAGGTTTTTTTCTCCATTCTGTCACCGATGGAGTTTCGGTTCCTTGCTTAGTTGGGGTCACTTCATCTACAGCAATATCATTGACTTGATTGCAAATAAATGCACAGACACTATTTAAACTGAACAGAGATGACATAACTGAATTCAATGATGAACTGCCTTTAACTATCATTTTGCATTATTGAGACACTGTTTTCCAAATGAATGTTGTTCAGTGCTTTGACGCAATGTATTTTGTTTAAAGCACTATATAAATAAAGGTGATTGATTGATTGATTGATAACAAATATTATTAAGATTTTGGAGAATTTTCGTTTACACCACCATCAAAAGTATATATGTTTAACAAAACCCTCACAGATATTGACACCTATTGTCCTAACATGTTACTAACATGTTGTAGAATTGAAAAATGGACTTACGGCCACTGGATTCAGTATTTTCATTGGTAGCAGGATTCTCACATCGATGTCCCTCCCATCCAAGAGGACATCTACATGAAGAAACAGAGGAATTTACCACACACACACACATGCACCCACATTATATATATATATATATATATATATATATATATATATATATATATATATATATATATATATATATATATATATATATATAGATAGATAGATAGATAGATAGATTAAAAACAGCTATATCAAGACCATATTTTATAGCACGTGTTCAGTGTTTGGGCCATGCCCACACTCAATCAGTGCTTGTGGATGGTACATGTCCTCTGTGTGAGAACACGCCGATGGGTACGCTCTGCTTGCAGGTCGCATTATTTTCCAAAAGGCCGCAAGTCACCCCTTTTGCTTCCTATTCCAGTCCTTCGACTTCCGGGTATGTGGCCGCATCGATGTGCGTAGAGGAAGAGTGTAGTGAGGAGGGAATGGTTCTGCCGGTTGATTCCTCTCGGACTTCCTGATCCTCCTAAGTGTCATGAACCATGGTAAAGTTTCTGGATGGGTTTGATAGCTCATCTTTGGGTAAGCTCAATTTCTCATTTGGGGCTTGTGATGAAGATGAAGGGTTGAGTTTCATTCAGCCCTGCTTGCCCGGGTGCCCAAGAGTATTGGGCTGGAGTTGTCTTCTCCACCCTGTCCCAAACGCTTATAGCTCGATGATTTGTTTCTGGATGCTGAGCGTGACTCTAACACACGATCAGCTTCAGATTCTTCCCCGAGGTGCACAAGGAGCTGATGAAATTGTGAAAGGCCAAGATATGATATACCGGTTCCTCTGCCCACACGGCACGGCCAGCAAGTGGGTATACGGAGGTCCCTCAGGTGGAGAGAGCTATTGCAGTGCATCTTTGCCAAAATGCCACCACATGGTGGGGCTATCCAAGACTCCTGTCCAGGGCCTGTAAGTTCTTTTCATCTCTGTCAGCGAAAGCTTAAGCAGCTTCTGGATATGCTGTGTCCCCTCTGCATGTCATGGCCATCCTGCAGATCTACCAGGCCAAGGCATTGAAAGAACTGCACGATGGTGGTCCCAATCCAGAAGTCTTGCTCCGAGCTATGTCATGGTGCAGGCTCTGGGATGGGCGATGTCCACTGTGTTGTCCAATAGCACCACCTGTGGCTCAATCTGGCTTAGATGCGGGATGCTCAGAAAATACGCTTTCTCAATGCCCCCATTTCCCGGGTTAGACTCTTTGGAGACACCGTGGAAGAATTTTCCCAGCAATTATCTAGTTAAGATCCAGACAGAGCCCATTAAACACTTCCTGCCTCTGTGGGGGTCATCCCTGCATCACGAGACAGCTGCCTCCAACTGCTCCTTGCCGAGGATGGCCCCCTCTAAGGACTACTGAGGTTCAACAGCATGTTAGACTGGTAGAGAAGTCCCAACAGTGGTCTTCTTCTCACAGGAAGGTGGGAACGCCTACTCGTTTTCAGGAGACTAAGAACCATCACAAAGCTTCAAAGCGGTCCAGCTCAGTTATGCGATACAGTTCACCAATCGCCTGCCAAAGTTGCATTCTCTTCACCTCTGTAGAAAGGGAGCATGCTGCTGTTCATTCGGGCAGAGATTGTTACCCTTCTCTTGAAAGTTGCGCTAGAGCCTGTCCCCCCAGCCGAGAGGAAAAAGGGGTTTTACAGCCCCTACTTCATAGTACCCAAGTAATGCTTACTCTCAAACACATTTAAACATGGATCATGTATCAGAATTGGTTTGTGGCAATAGATCGTTTCAGCATGGGCTTCATACCCGAGTCCCAACATGGGCATGGCGCCAGGTCACACACTGTGTGAGAATCACACCGGAGTGTTGTCCAGATGGACAACATGGCAACAGTGGCCTATATCAACCACCAGGGTGGTGGTCGCTCCCGTCGTATGCCACAACTTGCCCGCCATCTCCTAGTGTGGAGCCAGCAGATCCTCAAGTCCTTGCATGCCATTTTCATTATGGGTGACCTCAACCATGTAGTGGACTCCCTCTCATGTCAGGTCTCGCACCAAGGAGAATGGAGGTTTTAGACCCAACCAGTTCGGCTAATTTGGAGTCAATTTGGCTAGGCACAGATCTTTTAGCCTCACCAAAATCCACTAATTTCCCACTGTGGTATTCCCTGACCAAGGGCTCTCTCTGCATGGATGCACAGGTGCACAGCTGGCCCAGGGGTCTACACAAGTATGCGTTTCCACCAGTGAGCCTCATCGCACAGATTCTGTGCAAGGTCAGGGAGGATGAAGAGCAAGTCTTGATGGTGGACCCTTTTTGGCCCAACAAGACTTGGCTCTTAGACATGGTGCCACCCTGGCAGATTCACCTGAGAAGAGACCTTCTCTCTCAGAGGAAGGGCACAATATGGCACCCATGCCCAGATCTCTGGAACCTGCATGTTTGGTACCTGGACGCAACCAAGAAGATTTCAGGGAACACACACCCACAGTGGTGAAAACCTTCACACAGGTCAAGGCCCCCTCGACGAAGTGGAAATATGACTTGAAGTGGCACATTTTCATAGATTGGTGTTCTTCCCAGGTGAAGGACCCCAGGTGAAGGACCCGTTCTTCCCAGGTGAAGGATCAGTGCTTTCCTTCCACCAGCAAGGCCTGGATAGGATAGGCCTGTCTGCCTCTACACTTAAGATGTACGTGGCTGCCATTGCAGCTAATCAAGACACCATAGACGGCTGATTGGTAGGGAAACACATTCTGGTTATCAGATTCCTAAGAGGTGCCCGGAGGTTAAATCCTCCTAGTCTACGCCTTATCCCCTCTTGGGATCTATCTGTGGTCCTTCAAGCCTTACAGAGAGATCCATTTGAGCCCCTACAGTCAGTTGAGCTTGGTATCCTCTCTATGAAGATGACCTTCCTGATTGCGCTCACTTCAATCAAGATGGTGGGGGATCTCCAACCTTTATCCTGAGACTCTGGCCTTGATATGACCCAAGGTTCCCAATACTCCTTTTAGAAATCAGGTGGTGACTTTGCAAGCTATTCCCCAACAGGAGAATTGCTGGAGACAGGAGAATACTGTCTCCAAACAGAGGATTTCCCACTGGATTGTGGGTGTATCCTAAAGGCCTATGAGCCCAAAGGCTTACCATGCCCGCTGGGAGTGAGGGCTCACTCGACCATGGGGGTCGCGGCTTCTTCAGCCTTAGCGAACAGTGCTTCATTAGTAGATATCTGTAAAGCTGCAAGTTGGGCTCCACCTTACACATTTGCCAGATTTTATAATCAGAAATTGAACCGGATTCATCTAGGGTGTTTAACACTAGTTCTTCGCCTAAAATGGCCAGAATGGTGAAGAGCTTGCTTAGAACTTTCCCTTTTGGAGGTGAAATATTTTTTTCTTATTGTGTACAGTTCAGTGTATTCTTATGAACCCTTCTTACAGACTATCCTCCATCACTTAGCACTTTTTGTGTAATTAAGTTTTGTGGAGGAACTCACTACTTGAATCTATTACTTGTAGGATTCCTCTAGTGATCTTTTGTAAGAGATTAGGGCTTCAAATGTAGCAGCTCCTATTGTGGCCCCATATGTGCACTTATTCACTGCACTGTCGCTAACCAGGTATCAGTGTTTCCCTTAGATGGACAATTGATCTGTCTTGTTACTGTGCTTAGTAGTTTTCTCCTTACATGGGGCACATAATAGAAACATTCTCTATGTAGAACTTCCCTTCAGTGAGTCCACAGGATGTATACCCACATATTTCCTCCCAAGGTTGGGGAGGTTGGATGTGGTCTCTGTAGCGTACTTTCTCCGCTGGGAAGAGAATGCTACCCAACGTTATCAACCAGGACTTTTCAGCTTTTCATCTGAATTCTTATTTTTGAAAAGAGAAAAAGCTCCATTTGAGATGACCTTTGCCTTATATGGCGGCTTTTCCAGCTGTGATAAGTGAGGTCATAAGTCTTGGGAGTTGGAGGGTTATGAGAAGGAGAGGTGCATTTGGTTGTGACATGCTGGGCTTGTCACATTTGCTCTCCTGTGAACTCGTAACATGGTTCAGTAGCATTTTGTATAGGGACCCCTAGTTTCAGACTTCGACACAACGTCAAAGTGACCGACTGAAAGGGAAATTAGGTTTAATACTGTGTATTGGGATTATGCATGCTAGCTTTATATCAAGAAACCATGTAGATTAAATAAAATAATTTGGAGTGGTAGTGAATATGATTGCGTGTTCATGTGGTACCACTGAGTATGTTTAGGTTACATGACTTGCAGTGCTGTAATCGTTAACTAAGATACACTATTATGAATGGTTTTACGTAATTAAAATAAAGCAAAAAAAAAATATATATAATAAATATTAGAAGATATACCTTAACTTCAAAAACGTAATGACAAATATAATTAAGTTTAAGTACTGAAATTACAAAAGCTAAAATTTAAATAAAAATAATATCAAAACAGTAATATAAAGCTAATTCAAATGTATTCATTAATGTATAATAAACAAATATATAAGTGAAACTGAAATAGCACAGCTTACTTGCACTGTGGGTAGTTTGTGGCACTAAGAGTGCACTGCCCATTAGCACAGTACCCATCACATGTATAACAGCTTGGCTGGATTCTGCCACTGGTACAGCTATAACACAGAGTAAACACATTCAATTTCAACTTCAGTCAATAAAAAAATCAGTGCAACCAAAAAAACATGGATGGACATTATGTACACATTGTTGACATTATGAACATTAAAGTTTCCAAACATCAATGTATGTGTAAGGAGAGAACAACACTTCTGCAGTGCAGTTGCTTTTATCCACTGTGAAATGCCATTGTTTCAAAACCTGAAAACAAGTTTGCATTTTAGCATTTCCAGATCCAGTCAGAGTTTTTGGTTAAATGCCTGAAATAAGGTAGGTGTTTAACACAAGTTGAAAATATTTTCAGAATTGTATATTAGATAATACCTTACTCATGATTTAAATGTTATGAAACACCAAACACGTAGGGATGTAGCTCAACTCATGATTCGATTCAAGATTATTATTATTATTATTATTACTTACAAAATGAGATTTAAGACAAATTATAAAATAATTGTGTCCTTTTATTGTTGCTTGGACAAAATGGTGCATGTTTCTTTTTGCAATTTAAATATAACACTATAATAATATATTAATATAGCACTTGCATAGTATTGCTCTTTTGTTGGTTTTGATTGCTTCTATTGTACTGATTTGTAAGTAGCACGATTAATCGCATGCAATTGTCATTGCGTGTCTCTTTAAATGCTTTCAAATGAAGCGGCACTTAATATACAGAGTCATAGTTTCGCTGACAAGCTACGCAATATCATAATCATCTGTGATTATGAACGTGATATTGCGTAGCTTGTCAGTGAACTATGCTCTGTATATTAAGTGCCGCTCCATGTAAGTGTAAACGTATCGAGATAAATCAAATATCGTAAATAATGTGACAATATCGAGATTTATTTATTTATTTTTTCATATATTGCCCAGCCCTACACTCAGGAACCTGGAACACAGCTAAGACCAAGTGAGGCACACACTCCCATGAGTCTCTTCAAAAAGGTTTTTTGTCCCTCAGAGCACATAAACAATATACACTTTGGAAATGTTAGGTATGTGATGTTCATTTATGTATTTCAACATAACACAATACCAGTCAAAAGCTTTTGAGCAGTAAGAAATGTCATATTTTTGTAAAGAATTAAACTTCTGCTCACCAAGCATTTATTTGTATTCAAAATACAGTACATAAAGTTGCATTTGCTAAATCAGTAATATTGTGAAATATTTTGACAATCTAAATGAATTGCTTTCTATTTGGATATATTTTAAAATGTAATTTATTCCTGTAACCAAAGCTACATTTTCAGCATCATTACTCCAGCCTTACTCTAAGTGTAACAATATACACTGTACCATTCAAAAGCTTGGAGTCAGTATATATAGAAATTACATGTGATAAAACTATGCTGTTCTTCTGCACTTTCTATTCATAAAAAAAAGGACAGCGAAAAAATTATTCTCAGTTCTTTTCAACATTAATAATAATAATAATAATAATAATAATAATAATAATTCATCTTTTTTTGAGTAGCAAATTAGAATATTGGAATGTTTTCTGAAGGATCGTGTAACTGGGGTAATGATACTAAAAAAATCAGCTTTGAAAGTCAGTTGTTTGTTCTTACTAAACTGTTTAACTGCACTCGCAAGTAAATCTCAAGTTATTTTTTGGGATAATTAAATATATTTTAAATAAACTTCAAAAATAAAAATATATACATTTATTTTGTCCTCACATTCTTTCTTGTAACTCCTCCCTCTCAGTCACACACCTGACTGAAAGGCTCATTATGCAGCTCATTATGCGGGTCTTTGTCTTCTCAGGTGTAAATCACACTAATATTCATGTTCAATGATGCCTACTCGCATATGCCTTTTAGAAACAAAAAGTGTCTTAGAAAATTGAGTGAGTAAACAAGATGATTTTCACATCATTTTGAAGCAAAAATTCTAGGCTAAAAGCTTCAGGTTCGACAGTCTTGTGAACAAATGTTCTGTATGTGTTTTATGAGCTGTCAAAACTTCTCCAGGACCCAAAACCCCCTTAGACCTCAGAGGGTTACGATGTGATTATAAATCACATGACTGGCCATAGATTAGCTTCTTCTCATAGTAGGATGTCAAATGATTTCAAGTGGAAGAGAACTGAGATTTAGAAAGTAAATGGATCAATTTGACTTTTGTTCGTAGCCCTAGCATATGTATATGTGTACTAGAGCATGAGAATGTGTACCTGCATGTTACATCTCCATGTGGCTGGTAGATGTTGGTGGGAATACACTTGCCATCACGGCAATAGTGGCACTTGTCCACTTCACATTTCTTGCCGATGAAGCGTGGAGGGCAGTGACATTGTCTCGACCCATCGCTGGACTGCATACATGTCCCTCCATGGTCACAGAATTCATCACATGACCCTGTTAGAAGAGTAGAGAACACAGTTTAAAACCACACTTCATCTGAATTAGTTTCTTCATCATGGCTTAAAGATCATCTTTAGATCTAATCAACACCCGGTTCACAATTATCCAATGTGTAGATTTAAAATGAAACTTCTGTCCAATGGAAACGTTTGGAAAGACCTAAAAATGTATTCATTATATTTCCAGAGCCAGTAGAAGGGGCTGTAGTACTTACGATATTGGCACTGGTCTCCCAGGAAGTCTGTAGGGCAGCTGCAGGTGGGCTGGTTTCCACGATTAACTGTGCAGTTTCCTCCATTCTTACAGTAGTTCTCACATGTGCGCTGGTTACAGTGGGGTCCTGTGAAGCCTGCCAGACAACGGCAAGTCGGAGCTCCTGAAAATATGATGAAACAAGATATTTCTGTTTACTTATTATAGTAACATAATATGCCTTTTAAATACATATTGTGGTAAGAAAGCCATGCAAGTGTCAACATTGGTCCTCAACCACCTCAACAAACATGGAAGTGGTGAGATGCAAGAGACAGGTGACCAATGTCTCCCAGGATTCACTAATTTGTTGAACAGCAGTGCGATGTAAGAATAGACACGTGAGACGATATTTAAAGCCCATGTGGTGTGTTTTTGTGGTGCTGTACCTGTAGGAGATGCAGTACACGTTCCTCCATTCTGGCAGTACTCTTTACACTGGTTTAGCTCACACCTCTCTCCTCCATAGTTGGGCTGACAGCGACACTTGGGTTGTTTTCTGGCATTCAGGACACAAGTTCCACCATTCAGACAAACCAGGTTACAGGTGCCACTCGGAGCTGAGGGAAGGCAAAGAAACAGATAAACACTGCATTAACTTTTTTTTCTTTTTTGTCATTTTTTTAAAGTTCGACCCAAGTGAACAATCCATTTTATTTCCACAATGTTATATTTCAGAGTAAAATATAATATTAAACTAGAACAAAATGTAGAATGGTACTTAACTTGATAGCTATTTTTAATGATTAAACGGAACCCGTGACATCGACATTGCTGAGCTGTTTGAGCTACAGGAACACTATTTTCTTCCAGGCTCAAAGCCCAGATTCACTCCTTTATTTTCTCTCTGGATTAAAATCCTTTGAAAAGAAATCACTACTAATTCTGCCAAAGAAAGTTGGGCGATATAACCAAAATCTTATTTCATGGTATGGGGATTTTTATTGCGTAATAATGATACATATCATGATTTAGTTATTCTTATTTTATTTTTGTTATTAAAATAAGAACAAAAAAGTAAATGACAAACAATAGGACAAATAGTACAAAGATGGGCATTTTGACATAATTGTGCGTGAATTTGGATATTCAATCACAGTTAGATGTAAAAGAGATGTGATTTCATGATTGCATGCTGTCTGAGAGAGTGCAGCTTTCTGTGTGCACACTTCAAGTATCCATTTCTACCATCATCTCGACATATACCATCATACTACCCAGCCCTAGTGCCAAAATTCATGCATTTATCATCCTCAAGATGAGCTGAGCAACGTCCTTGAGGAGCTTGACATGTTGCAGTCTTCTTTCCTTGAGGATGGGACTTTGCATAAAAAAATACCTTTTCAGAGAGTGAGGCCAGTTACTTTGTTTTCCCATGTACTGACTGACAGTTCTCCTGTCCTCATATTAAGAGAATAAGGAGTAACTGCAGAGGCGTTGTGTGAACATGATGTAACTGTAGATCTAGAGTAAATGTCAACATGCATTTACTCTTCTCACTTACACAAAAACAGATTCAGTATTCCTCAAAATAACTAAAAACCATGAAATGCAAACTCAGAATATGACACAAACCTGAAATAATTAAATATATTAAATAATACAGATCATCATTTATGTATTAAATCCCATTTTATTAAACAATGTATTTGCTGCTGCTTTTCTGCTCAATTATCCAATTCAACCATACTAATAAGCGAAAATGACTTTAGATAAACAAACATCTTAAAACTATTTTTTTTTTATTATAATAAACAAACAAGCCAGGCCAGATGAGAAAAAGTAATGCAGAAGTAACTTTCCATAAAAAGTAATGCGATTAGTTAATCTTTAGGAAGTAACGCAATATTGTACTGCATTACTTAAGTAACTTTCCTCAACACTGCTTGTGACACACAAAGGAGGTAGACAACTAGACTTCATCCTTACCCATTGCTTCCCTTTCAAGGGAACTTCGAACTGTGTCCTCTAGGGGGTGCTATGGGGAACACCTCGTCGAGACCCGTGTCTGAAGCATAAATTGAAAAAACACCAACTTGTTGGCCGGCGACAGCCACTGACGTCACTACCGGCGCGACTATAAACAAGCACCGGGAGAACACGTCATTTTCTTCTTCGTCTTCACTGACTGTTCTGTTTGAAGCATGCATCTGAAAGAACTGGTAAGAGCGATCTTTCTCTGTTTATCATGGCGACAACTAGCAAGCGTTTAGACAATGTGTGCATCCGTGTCGTCATTATTTGACACATGCGATCTTTGCGTCATTTGTTTGAGTGAAGAGCATGCAAGCGATGTCTTTGAGGAGGCAATCTGTGTGCATTGTGAGCGTTTTTTCAATTAAAAAAAGCTCGTTCGTCTCTCTTCTGAAAAAAAAGGAAAAAAGGCAGCCATCTGCTTCCCGCGGATCAGGACCTATTGCTGCTGAGGCACGGAGGATAATGAGCTAGTGAGAATACAGGTGGATCTGTCTGAATGGGATAAAGAAAGAGCCTCGGGAGGATGATGTCATATCTTTAACACTTTCTGATACTGAGGTTAGTGCTCTGCTGGGTTTTTACCCAGAAAAAGCAGGATATATTTGAGGATGGTGAAAAAGCTGAGGCTGAGCCTTCTCAATTCTCCTGCCCTGCATATGTAGAGCTGTTGAAGGTTATTGATTGCGCCACAAAAAAAAAAAGACTTTCCATTAGAGTGAGCTAACAAGGTGACGCTGTGAGGCCAAAAAAAAAATCTTTTTAACCTCAGGTGAGCCTTCAATTTCTGCATGATCTCCATACAGAGATCAAGAAGAAATGAAAGATGCAGTTTTCTTCTCGCATCCATCGGTTTTGGCACGAAAGTAAATCTTCCAACATCGAGGTGATGCACGAAAACGTCTATGAGGAGATGCCCCCTGTAGAAAGAAACATCCTCTCTTAATCTCAATCCTTGTCATCTAAACCCCTTCAGAAAATCATCTCGCTTAAATGGCAAGGCATACGCAGTAGCAGGTCAGGCTGTGGCTTTATTACACACAATGCTGGTGCTTCAAGCATATCAGACTGATCTGCTAAGAGACCTGGATAGAGGCGAGGGCCTTTTTTCTGATCTGGTAGCTGAGCTGCGCCGCACCACATATCTCTCTTTGTGCTACCAAGCAGGCCGCCTCCGCCATGGGCAGCGGAGAGACATCTGTGGATCAACCTGGCAGACATCGGGAGGAAAGAAAAGGCTTTCTTCTCGAGGTTTCGCCTTCTGAACTTTTCGGTATTTCCGTTGAGACTGCGATTAAGAAGTTCAGGTAGATGAAGGCGTGCTCTGCTGCTTTCAGATCCTTCGTTCCACGAAGGTCCAGGTCTGAGCCAGAACAACATAGGGGTCCTGGCCTGTCTCGATCTGAGGATCAAAGACGGGCACAGAAGGCTAGTGTCACAACTCGCGCTCCTCCCCCACCTGCGGCAGGGGTTAGAGGAATCATGGGTCACGAGGAGGTAAGCAGAACCTAAGGGGTATGATCTAGACGAGGCAGCATTCTCGTCCAAATCTGAGTGATACCGAGGTCTCCTATGCTGAACCTATAATGTTTTTATGGTACTATGTTCATAGTAACCACCTGACTGATGGTCCAGACTAAAAGGAGGCGTCCCTTGAGTGCGGCTCCAGCGCAGGAGGGTGGGTGAGTAAATGTAACCCTCTCTGTATATACTTATGTGTATTTAACTGCTGGTGGTTACGTGTCTAATAAAATACTCTGTGAGTTTACTTTGCAGTGCTCAGTTACAGTGTTTACTAAACACTCACCAGCACCAGCAATCCGGCTTCATGTTCTGGTTTTAGGCAGCTGAGATCACAGGTTTCGGAGGGAGCCTCCTTGATCATCAGGCCTGGCACAGCACTGCAGGGAATTTCATGGATGTCCGGCGAGGTCACCCCGAGGGGTCTCCTGGCCGCTTAGGGGTGCTGTCGCATCTACCAGGAAGTGGAGGTGGCAGTTACAGAAGTCTTCTTGTACATGCTGCCTCAGGTGATGCTCCCCTTGTCTGAGGTTTCTAAAATTTGAGCTTGCCTCTCCCGTGCGATTCAGCACCTCTGTGATGCTTAGAAACCTTTAAGTACACACGCTAAGCGTACTTTGCGTACTTTCTCAAAACCACATGGTGGTCAGTGTGCATGTGAACACTTTGCACACTTTCTTAAATCCACGTAAGTCGTAAGTGTGCACGCAAGACTCTGCAAACTTTCTGAAATCTTGTACGGTAAGGGTTACGCATTCCGCTTCGTTCCCTTTCTTGAGATGATTAGAACTTGGTTCCTTGGGCTTCATTCAGCCAGTGTGTATTTGTTTATACACCTCAAGCATTGCTTCCCTCAACATGAGGGGTTATTTGGGTGATTCTCGTTGTAATTTAGCAGCACTCCCTTTTTTCCAAGAAGGGTCGCCTATGAGCGTGTTACTCTGAGCTCGGAGTTCTCCTGTCATATGAGACTGAGTTCTCTGTTTTTTCCCCAGAGCGCTCCAGTATTGTTTCCATAGATCGAGTTGATGACTCTCAAACATACTGTTTTGAGATGCACCATTCCATCTTTGAGCTGCTCTATCGGAGTGCCACGAGAGCCCCTCCTTAGAACAGTATTTGAAAATCCATGCTATGGTCTGAAATCCACACTTCGAAGAAATGAATGACGTGTTCTCCTGGTGCTTGTTTAGAGTCGTGCCGGTAGTGACATCAGAGGCTGTCAACGGCCAACAAGTTGGTGTTTTTTCAATGTATTCTTCAGACACGTCATGACGAGGTGCTCCCTATAGCAACCCCTAGAGGACGCAGTGTCTCGTTCCCTACTCAGGGAACCATGGTTACATTCGTAACCTGAGACATTTATCACTAACAACCATCTTGTCACTCACTTACATTTCTATGTCCACTTCTTTTCCAGTTTTCTGTCAGTCTCCTTTCATGCTCTGCACTGGCACTGACTGGACCACTGCAATACCCTTTTTGCCAGAAAGTATCTTCAAACTACCAAAGATGGCCCATGTCACACCTCACTACACATTTCTACCTGTATTCAATTCAAGGCTTTGCCACTGGCCTTCAGAACTGCCACTTCCAGTATACTCCAACAAGCTCATGCTCGCTCATGCCATGAACCTTCAGTGAACTGCTGGTGCCTAGCTGTTCCTTCACAATGAGAAACAAAAAACTTTCCAAAAACCTTCACAATAATCCATTCTTCTGCAGTGGAACAAACCCTCATCCACCCAATATGCTGAAACCACATTCAGTTTAAAATCAGGTAAAGACTCATCTATTCCACTTATCTTATCTACAGCCCAAAACCAAAAAAGCAAAAACAACTCTTTTCAAACTATATTTACAGTGGAAATTATGCACATGTATATGGGAACTGCAACTATTTTGCAGTTTTGTTTTATTTCTAAACCATTATATAGATATAAACCATTATAATTAGATATTATTCTGGCAGCTTTGACAAGCTGGACTAGTGCCATTCTGGATCTAATGTGTCCTCCTTCCTGTTACTGACTCATACTGCACAGGAGCATGCACAGTTAATGTGACCTGAAGCCAGGCACGGTGTCCCAAACTCGAAATTCAAGGCAAGTCTGCTTTATTGTCAATTCTTCCACATGTACAGCACATACAGAGAATTTAAACTATGTTACTATCAGACCCTTGGTGCAAACAGATAACACTAACAGTAGAACATAACAATTTAGATTTGACCCATCCAAGTGCACACACACAGCCAGAGCAGTGGGCAGCCATTTGTTGCTGCACCTGGTGAGTTGGAGATTCGGTGTCTTGTTGAGGGGCATCTCAGTTGCGGGTAATGAGTGCCTGTACTGAGACTCAAACCAGCAACCTTCAGGTTACAAGTCCAGCTCTCTATCATTAGGTCACAACTGCCCCACAAAACCACTGTTGTCAGCGGTGGGATTTGGCCCCAAAGAGACTAAATCCAGAGCCTTAGACCTCTTGGCCAGTCGTACTGCACCATGGCCTCTCACACTAACTAAACCAGTGTTCATTCAACAAATACCACATGCAATTTCATTATTTTTTTTCCTTTTTCAAGATTTTGAAAGGTCACATCTGTATACTCACAGACAGGGGACAGTGTTGGGGTGGGAACCTCCACGCAGGTGCCACTGTCCAGTATTCTGCCGTTTGGACACATGCAGACTGGGCCGCTGGGGCTGAGCAGACACAACCACTCACACTTCTTCCTGTCACATGGGTTGGCCACTATGATATAAAACAGTCATGATTACATGAAGCATTTTTGTTGAATGATCAAACTAACTTTCTACTTCTATTCATCTATCAATAATGCGGCAAAACTACATTGATTATTATCTTTTGTTTCACAGATTTATTTTCCAGACTTACTCTCTGGTTGTTTGTAAGGGTGGTAAAGGACCACATCTGTGGCATGGTTAATTCCTGTGGTCAGATGCTCCACTGAACTCTTGCCAAACTTGTTGACGCGGAAGACAAAGTTGTTGTGATAGGTCACACCGTATATGAAATCCTCAAAGATGTCGATACTGAAAGGCTGGTGCAAATCTAAGAAAGAGAAAAAAGACTTATCATTATTATTTTTATAAGTATAGCTCAAGATATTTTATAGTTCAAGTTTTCTAAATGATCATTTAGTGATGTAATAACTTATTCTTCAAAAAAAAAAAAAAAAATCTTATAAAATATTATAGTTAACTAAAACTAAGTCAATGTTTTCATCACCTGAATGAATAAACAATTAGTGAAATAAATATATAAAAAAAATGTAAACTTATTTTATTTAAACTAGTTGCTAATGCAATGTTTCCCATTTTCATTTGTTTAACTTAAAGTACATCTAAAATAATAATAAAAACATTAAAAACCCACACTAAAATAACTAAAACTCAAAAGTTCATAGGCACACTCCCGACATGAAGACTGTTAAAAAAGGTACGCAATTTAATATGCGAGTGACTCAACTGTTTTTAACGCTGGAGACAGCTATGACCGGATCTGTTCCATTCAGTCTGACGCTCCCGATAACAGAGAGTTTGGCATCCGCCCAGTACAGACGCTCATTGAAGTAATCCACAGCTAGACCTGGCAAACAAACCCAACAGAAGTCATGTTACGGGTGTCACAGGTGCTTGAATCCGTGTATGTGGTGTTTGATTCACATGATGACTGACCTGTGGGCCACTGGATGTTCTCATGCACCAGTGTCTCTCTCATGGTGCCGTCCATAGCGGCCGTCTCGATCTTAGGGTGGTTTCCCCAGTCAGCCCAGTACATGGTGCTTCAAAAATCAAAAGTTAACATACATTAGTTTTAAAACAAAGCCAACTACTTATTTCAGGAGTGTTAACCTTTACATTTGTTTGTGGTCGTTTACATTCAAAGTCAATTTCACTGTTATGTTGTGCACAAACAGAGCTAAAGCTTATGCTAAAGAATGCTGAGGAAGCATCCTTTCTGTTGATTTTCTGCTCACCCTCTCGGTGGGTCCACCACAATGGCGTAGGGCTCGTCAATCATGCCCGAGATGAGGGTCTTGCGATTGCGTCCGTTCATCTGTGCCACCTCGATGACATCACGACCTGAGTCCGTCCAGTAGATGTTGTTGGCCACCCAGTCCACAGCAATCCCACGAGGCATCTTCAGACCAGGGATCTACAACAAATCAAAGCTTACTTCAACTGTTCCTTGTTTGAAAGTCATTCTTAGTTTACTCCGCACTGTTATTCAGTTCTATTTTGCATGTTTGTAGGATTTTTTCTGTTAATATTTCTTTGTTGGTGGCAATAAAAGGTCATATTACTGTAAAAATTTCCTCTAAAATATTACTATTATTTCAATATTATCACCCAAAATCAAGAAAATGGGCAAAAATAACAAACATGGGTTTGTTTTATTTCACATGCACTGTAAACTAAAAAATGCAAAAATCATTAGGATATTAAGCAAAGATCATGTTCCATGAAGATATCTTGTACATTTCCTACCATAAATATCAAAACTAATTTTTTTTTTAAATTATTATTATGCCTTGCTGAGAATTAATTTGGACAACTTGAAAGATGATTTTCTTACTATTTAGATTTTTTTTGCACCCTCAGATTCCAGATTCTCAAATAACTAGTATTGTCTGATCCTTATAAACCATACATCAATGAAAAGATTAATTCAGCTTTCAGATGATGTATAAATCTCAATAATAATAATAAAAAATGACACTTAAGACTGGTTTTGTGGTCCGGGGTCACATTTAATGCATGCATGCATAACTAAATCTATAAAAGAGACAAATATTAATCCGTTTTTATTTTATAGCTAATCTATTTATTTATACATTCATTTTATTTCAGTTTTAGTTTGAACTGTTTTAGTAAATTGTTAAACTAATTGCAAATGAGAAACATTGCCTGACTACCAGCTGAAATAAAGTTTGTTTTTTAATTTAAATGAATATTTGTTTTATCATTTTATCATTTTTTTTAATTACTTAAAAAATAGTTTATTTTCTGTGAATGTGTGAGACTTCAGATTCAAGTTAATAACAAGAAGAATAACAGTAAAATAAAAACTATTTGCATTACAAACTAGTGTGTGTTCACTATTACAATAACATTGAATATATATATATATATATATATATATATATATATATATATATATATATATATATATATATATATATATATATATATATATATATATATATATATATATATAATAATATATATATATATATATAATATATGCAATATCAAGCAGCAAAACAGAATGTTTTCATAAGGTAAAATAACGGAAAGCGGAGGAGACCTGAAGTCACATTCAAGTCATAAAGGGCAGCACCTCTCTAAAGTTAAAATCATGGCAAGCATGTGGGGTTACATCCCTGAGCAGCACTGACCTCTAGATCAGTAACTCTGGAATTGGTCTGTCTCCGGTTGCGGTTGGAGTTGGGCGAGGCCGGTCCAGCAGAAGGCTGCTCGAAGGATGAGATTCTGCCCGTGTGCCAGTTGGTCCAGAAGATGCGTTTGGATTTGATGTGCAGGTCCATGGCATCGATTCGTACATTGGCATCTCCTTGGAAGGCCTGTTCATATATCCAGTTTTGCATTCCGGGATACAAACTGCGAATTTCATTATCATCGGCCACGTACAGAGCCTGTTTGTCACTGCCTAGAACGACAGATAGAAGAGCGTCCCAGCAGAAGGACAGAAAGAGACTGTAATACTGACCATATTTAATCCGAACAAATTTAGAACTAAACCTGCATACAATACAATATACTCTCATAAACTCATATGTAAAATAGAGAAAATCTCAAATCTCAACAATAATATCCCAACAAGGAATATATTTAATGTTGGATATAAACTTTGCCTGCATACATTCAGTATAGTCTCACATATCAAGATACACTATACATTATACTGCACAACTCTCTCTCTATAAACCTTATATAACTTTATATTATTGCAAATAATCTATATTATCGTGCAGTTTAGATCTGCTAAATGTGTCTATAAGGCAGAAATCAAGAGGATATCATGATACTGATAAAATAAGATATGAAGATAATTTAATAATTAAGATCAGGATTTTCTGTAAAACTTCCTTGAACCAGTATGCATCGTGTAAACCGGTACTGTATTTGAAACGTACTGTCAGCCTTGCAGGTGTCGTTCACTTTGACAAAGTTCTTGGAGCAGCTGCATTTGTGGGAGCCTTTGGTGTTGTTACAGATGTGAGAACAGATGCCAAACTGCTTGCACTCGTTCACATCTGTTGAGAGAGAATAATGAAAAAATACTGTCTCCGCCGAATGACATGATGATGCATTCATTCTGGTTTGATTCTGCTGGTTTAGTTTAGTGTTGTAATCATTACAAGAAAAAAGTCTTCTTTTTGAATCCTAATGTTGTGTTTATGACTGTTTGTGGAGGATTAGTTGAGCTGTGTTTGTATGTTGATGATAAATAAGCTGTGCTCTAGTTTTCATGTCATTATTGGTGTTTGATTAAAAATATGTGATCCGTAGGAGATTGAAAGTAAATTCTGTGTGCTTTCTTTTCTTTTACTCGTCATTTCCTACTAAAACAAAGGGTTTTAAAGCTTTATCAGCTATGGAAGGTATGTGTATTAATGAGCTGTTATTGTGTGCGCGGCACCGGTACCGGCGCAGGTTTGCGGGTGTGTTTTCTGGAAGCCAGGTTTGCAGGAGCAGAACGAGTCGGTTCTGTTCACTACACAGTGACCTTCATCTCCACACATACTGCGGTTGTTACGGCATTCATTCAGACCCGAATCTGTTCAGAGACACAGAACAACACAAGCATGCATTCAGTGTCACTCAATCTTTTGGTTTTGGCAAAAAGAAACCTGACAAACAACCAAACAGCTCCCTCACCTTTCTTGTTGCAGTTGATCTCATCAGAGCCGTAGTCCTCACAATCGTTGAAGAAATTGCAGCGCAGGTTAACGCTGATACACTTCCCAGTGCTGCAGGTAAACTCACCCTTCCCACAGACCGCAGGCGCAGGAGTTTCTGTCAGGAAACAGAGACCAGTTCACTTCAACTCACATCTGCTAGCAGGACTGTCTTCTGATACTGATCTGAGTCACACTATTTCTTGTGTGCTATGCTTAAAAACAAAAAGTTTTCTTGGCATGAAGTCACTGAAACATATTCACTGTGACTTGTGTGGTGCAGGACAATATTTGCACTGATCTTCAACTCAATTTAAGATTCAACCCCAAAAACATGCAACGTAACGGTTTGAAAGAGAACCTCCCTGGGTTATAGATATTTCTTCAGTTATAAAATCCAGCATATATAGGGTAGTGTTACCTATTTCAGTTATCTGAGTTATTATTCAATAATATTTACAGTATATGAGTTCCATACTGAACGTACTGTGACAGAGTTGTAAATATGACATGCATTAGGGTTAGTGTTAGTAATGAAAATAACTATTGGCTGTAACCACGCAGCAAACAAACAAACATATGTATATACTAATATCTTCAGTTAGAAACGGCCCATGAAAATGATGTTGAACTTTAAGAAAATAACATGCAAAAAAACAGGACATTTTGGAAGAAATCAGCCAGGAATAGTAATGACTCACGGCAGTGGAGTTCATCACTGTTGTCTCCGCAGTGGTCAACGCCGTCACATTGTTTAGACACTGGCAGACACACTCGGTCATTATAGCACCGGAACTGTCTGGTGGGAGGACACTGGGATCTCTCTGAAACACACACAATAAACACATCTGAATCTTCAGACCATTTCACCAGCAGAGTCAGACCGAACACCACAAATAAAGCTCATCTAAGGCCCGTTTCACACTTCTTCACACCCACATTAACAGGTTGCAATATTCACACTGAATGTGAAGGATAAAGTCCCTGACGCGTACACACAGAGGTTAAAGGGTGCAGTGCAGTAATGTGGTGAAAAGGTGGTTTGTGTCATAGCTGTTACTTTCTTGTGTATTTAATTACACTTGCAAGGAAAGAATCTGTTAATTTCTGAAACATATCTAAATATTTACAATAATTCCATTAAATTATTTACAATGATGTAACGTGAAAATCTGAGCAGAGCACATCCAAAATAAGTGAAAACAAAGACAGCGCTTACATGGAGCCAAACTCATACAGAATTCTGACACTGAAGTGCATCAGATTCCAATCAGAACTTAAGGCTGGTTCACACGGCAGGATAATTAGGCCGATTTTAGCCCCGATTCAGCCCTTCCGACAATTTTAGGATGCTCCGATTATCGTAAAATAATCTGATCAAATATTCCTGCCGTGTGTGGTGTGTTAAGACTGCTCTCCTCTGCTCGGAAGAATGTCGGGACCGCTCCGATCTCAAATCGGGGATATCCAACATGTTGGATTTATTTTGCCCGATTTCTTCTCATGTGTGGTGTCCCCCGAGGACAAACAATCACGCAGCCTGTGGACTGTGGCGTGTAGCCAATCAGAAAGCGAGGTGACGAGGCAGTGATAGTACCGGGAAACAAAATCAAAACAGCCGGCGTATATAATATAACAAATATAACAAATACAAATAAAGTCGATGGGCATAACTACATCCACAACTGCAGTCCACCAGAGTACATGGAAACAAATATATGAACGTTTATTTCAACGGTTATTAATCTGTGTAGTACGTAACAACATTTCTATGAGATAAAACAACAACTTATCTCCATATCATGATATAGCAAGTATAGTCCATGCTCGCGTTGTCTCCACCTCTTTGACCATCGCCTTTTCTTATTTTTCTTATGTTTTTTTCCCCGTTAAAAACAAAGCACAAACTATGGCCACTGCATCCTCTTCGTCCACCATGATTGTTTACTCTAAAGTCACGCTTGATCTCGAGGGATTTTGCGAGATTTCCCGTCTGACCTGGGAATGCTCGGGAGTCAAATCAGTTCGTGTGTGATGTGTTGATATTGCCGTGTGCCTGCACACCACACACGGAACGACCAAAACTGTTAGACCCGTGATTTTTTATCGCCGTGTGTGGGGTCTCTCAGGTTTGGAAAATCTGCCGACAATTTTAAAATCGTCCCGTGTGAACCAGGCCTTAGAATCAAAATCATCGTGATCAAACAATGCAAAATATCTTTCATTTGTGAAGTGTTTAATTCACTGAATTATTCAAAAACAGGCACTGGCCGATGGGAATTTAAAGCTGTGCTAGGGAACTTTTGACGCTCTAGCGGTTAATACACATAACTGCTTGCGTCTTGCGGAAGAACATTGTAGCCGGAACTACTTCTCTCTGTTTATGTCTATGAAGAATCACAAAGGTACTGGGTTACTCCGCCGCAGTACCCCCGAAGCAATCTAAAATAGTCTGAATATAAACACTTATTATAGGTGCACCCTAGTGATTCAGGACAAGCCAAAAACACGGTTTGGAAAATGGATTCATGGTGTACTCGCTTATTATATACATTTTTCTACATTTTGAACACAAACAAAGTTACGGACCCCAGCTCTGATTGGTTGTTTCTTACCGGGAGCGGTCTGTAACTGCAAATGGCAATAGGACCACTGGGAGGAGCCAGAGGAGCTTGATTTTTTCACAGATTATCTGTCTCATATTCTACTGTCAGGATATAATGACAGGTTTAACAAATATGTAAAAAATATATTTTTTACAAAAGTTACCTACTGCAGCTTTAATATACAAATCACCTTGTATTTAATTTCCCACATACAATTAATTTTTATTTTTTATGTTATATAAAATTACAAAGCCTGACGCAAGATTTGGGTCATATTGTCCACCCCTATCATACTTGCATGTGCCACGGTTCTGGGAGATATTTAGGAGAGAGTCTGAGGGGAAAATGAAGTGCTAATCGAGCTGGGGAAGAACAATGAAGTACTCACTGCACACGTCTGGATTCTCATCTGAATTGTCTCCGCAGTCGTCCTCCCCGTCACACATCCAGCCCAGCGGCTTACACAGAGTGTTATTACACTGAAACTCATCCAGAGGGCAGAATCGACCCGCTGCGCACACACACACACACACACACACACACACATTCTTGCGCAGGCCCACTCATGGGGCCCACCAGTTTTTTTATGCGTTGTGGGATCCACCCTTTCCAGTGGTCCTACACTGCTATAAAAACAACATTAGATCTAAAAAAAAATCTCAATCATTAATATCACTTCAATTTGATAAATTTCTAAAGTTTTGTCGAAAAAGGTATTTGGCCCCTTGTGGGGAACGTTTCTAGGATTGCCGACTTGAGAGGTCCGCCCACATACACACATATATACCAAGTTTTTATATGTTAATGGGGCCCAAGGTCACTATCTGCAGCTGCTGACAACAGCCTTTATTATTACTCCCAGTTCCCTTATTTTGGACTAAAATAGTTATTTTTGTAATGAGTAACTATGTATATATGTGAAACTTTCCATCTGCCTTTACAGATTACAAGACATACGGCTTCAAAGACAGTTTTATAACAAAACTGAAATGACCAATTTTATTGTAATGACAAAGTTTATGCCACACAGTTGTCAGTCAATAAACTTTTTATGAAATCATTAAAACAAATTATTAATTTAATGTCTAGGTTTGTACAATCTGCACTCAATGTTTGAACAACATCAGCCTGAACTTTTATGTAAACCCAACAGTTTCTCTTATATAGACATTGAAATTATATGTTATATTGGACTGCATCCATAATGTCATGTTAACACAAGTTGTTCTTTCCAGTGAAGCCTCAAATTTTGAAATAATGATACAGAGATATTTAAAGAAATGAAAAATCCTTTGAAATATTTAACATATGCCCCACACACTTTCAGTGTTTAGGCCCTAAAATAAATAAATGCATTAAAATAAATAAGAATATATCAATATCCATCCAACATCCAACATCCATCCATATATCCAACATCTGTTCAACATCCATCCATTAAGCCATCATCTACCCTACATCCATTCAACATCCATCCATCCAGCCATCATCTACCTTACATCCATCCATCCATCATCTACCCTACATCCATCCAACATCCATCCATCCATCATCTACCTTACATCCGTCCAACATCCATCCATCCATCATCTACCCTACATCCATCCAACATCCATCCAGCCATCATCTACCTTACATCCATCCAACATCCATCCAGCCATCATCTACCCTACATCCATCCAACATCCATCCAGCCATCATCTACCCTACATCCATCCAACATCCATCCAGCCATCATCTACCCTACATCCATCCTACATCCATCCAGCCATCATCTACCTTACATCCATCCAACATCCATCCAGCCATCATCTACCTTACATCCATCCAACATCCATCCAGCCATCATCTACCCTACATCCATCCAACATCCATCCAGCCATCATCTACCCTACATCCATCCTACATCCATCCAGCCATCATCTACCTTACATCCATCCAACATCCATCCAGCCATCATCTACCTTACATCCATCCAACATCCATCCATCCATCATCTACCTTACATCCATCCAACATCCATCCAGCCATCATCTACCCTACATCCATCCAGCCATCATCTACCTTACATCCATCCAACATCCATCCATCCATCATCTACCCTACATCCATCCAACATCCATCCAGCCATCATCTACCTTACATCCATCCAACATCCATCCAGCCATCATCTACCCTACATCCATCCTACATCCATCCAACATCCATCCATCCAACATCTACCTTACATCCATCCAACATCCATCCAGCCATCATCTACCCTACATCTACCCTACATCCATCCATCCATCATCTACCCTACATTCATCCGACATTCATCCATCCAACATCCATCATCTATCCTACATCCACCCAGCTCTCGAACATCCATCCAACATCCATCCATCCATCCATATGTCCAACATCTATTCAAGATCCGTCCATATATCTAACATCTGTTCAACATCCATCCATCAAGCCATCATCTACCCTACATCCATCCATCCAACATCTACCCTACATCCATCCAACATCTACCCTACATCCATCCATCCATCATCTACCCTACATCCATCCAACATCCATCCATCAAACATCTACCCTACATCCATCCAACATCCATCCATCATCTACCCTACATTCATCCAACATCCATCCAACATTCATCCATCATCTATCCTACATCCACCCAGCTCTCGAACATCCATCCAACATCCATCCATCCATCCATATGTCCAACATCTATTCAAGGTCCATCCATATATCCAACATCTGTTCAACATCCATCCATCCAGCCATCATCTACCCTACATCCATCCATCCAACATCTACCCTACATCCATCCAACATCCATCCATCAAACATCTACCCTACATCCATCCAACATCCATCCATCCATCATCTACCCTACATCCATCCAACATCCATCCATCCAACATCTACCCTACATCCATCCAACATCCATCCATCCAACATCTACCCTACATTCATCCAACATCCATCCATCATCTATCCTACATCCACCCAGCTCTCGAACTTCCATCCAACATCCATCCTACATCCATCAAATAAAAAATTAAATTAAATAAGAACTGTATATTGTATAACTGTATATTTGTAGGCCACTGGACAGCCATAAAACCTGAGCAAACCCCTACAACAACAACAAGGTTACAACAGAACACAACCAAATACAAAACATTTTAAGATCCTACCTCTAATGTTTTGGTTTTACCTCAGTTCCATTAGGTACACTAGACTTTTCTTCTCAGGGCTGTAATGCGATTTTTAACATAATATTTAACTGCTTTCCAGTCCCTGTTTCTGAGAGCTTGAGGTTCTGCAGTAATACAGCGCTGACACTCTTCTTTACCAGGAACTTGATTCATTACAATAAATCTCCTCAAATGTGTGTCCACTGCAGCACACTCGTCTGGGGTCCAGCTTCTTTTGACGGCCGTTTGTTTTCCTATGTAGGCAAAAAAAAAAAAAAAAAAAAAACATTGTAGGTTTTCTTTTATGAATAAATTTTAATCTTACTTAACCCCGTAAGACCCACTGTTTCAGTATTACAACATTTGTGGTTACTCCCCAAAACCCCTTTTTATCTTTTTTTTTATTGTTTGTTTGTTTATACAACCACATCAATATGATCTGTGGGTCCTACATTTTGTTACCACCATGTAATTGGATCCAGGATTTGTATACAAAGCCCACCCTTAAGTCAAGAAGTGGCACATCTTACAACTTTCTGATGAAGCAACATCCCTTTGATTTACTGGACTGGATTCATCTTCAAGTAAGTAAAATGCTTGGAATAATTTTTTCTGTTTATTACAGTGTCTATAACAAGGACATATACAGTAAATGTTGAAAGTATACCCTACATTTTGTTTGGAGTTTGTTTTATAAATGTTGCAATATTACAATGTTGGATGAGAGTGGCAGTCATAATTGCCCTGTATTTAAGAGGAACATCTTGAGGGGAACTTAAATGAAAATATTCACAACAAATTATACATGATTTAAGCATTATACCCTTTAGCTTTATATCGGATTACATATTCTATACTGTATTAGAGACTAAAGTTGAAAGATTTATTTCCATATCTAAACATTATAATTTGCTATCACATTCTGCAGGACTTTCTAACAAAAAAATTCTGTTTGTGCAAATCTGCCCTTTCTTAGTCTACTGATAAACAAAATGTTCTTATCAATTTATATTCAAAGTGCTTATTATCATTAGGCCTATAACCTTTATTTAACCAGGTCTTTTGCAAGAGACACCTGGCCACACCTGGCCAATCCTCCAAGTTGT
Source organism: Carassius auratus (assembly GCF_003368295.1). Taxonomy (NCBI): domain Eukaryota; kingdom Metazoa; phylum Chordata; class Actinopteri; order Cypriniformes; family Cyprinidae; genus Carassius; species Carassius auratus. The sequence continues at coordinate 2,857,130 of NC_039278.1, read as the reverse complement.
GCGGGATGCTCCTGGTGCTTTGTTCTGGCACAGGTGTAAATGTTCATCACTGTTAGATTTTGTTGTAAACTGGATGCTGAATGCATTCCTGTAAGGATTACAATCACAGTCTACTATAGGTGAGCCATTAGGTATAGTGTGACCGGTGAGATGTGTGAATAGGCTGCTTCAGTCCAAAGTGTGAACACGTCATAATGAGGCATGTGTGCTATTTGTTTATAGAATGTACATTTGTCGCAAATTTTATTTTTTCATTTCAGAATGCCACCAGCAAGGAGAAATCCTCGGTACAATGTGCACAATGTTAATGGCCATCATCCAAAAAGGAGAAAGTGATGTGGACATCGATTTTGACGACACTGATGCAAGTGATGAAGAATCAGATATTGATGTCTCATGTGGACAAAGAAAACCAAGAACCTACCGATTGTCCAGCTAATGTGAATATTGAGCCCGGGCAATCAAAGAAATACATCAAGCCATATGACAGACGTCACTGATTTCTCTGGTCAAGCTCTCACAGATGATGTCACCTCCCTCCACACACCACTGCAATACTTCCAAAAGTTTGTGTCAGAAGATTTGGTTCAAGCTCTGGCAACAAATACGAATGAGTACAGCATTCAAAATGACGAAAGATCAGTCAACACTAATACAAAAGAAATACAGGCAGCATTGGGTATGTACCTGAGGATGGAACATTACATTTTGTAAACAATTTAACCATGCCAGAGACTGAAAAGAGGGACAAACTCTGGAAACTCAGACCACGGCTTGATTCACTCAGAGAAAACTGCCTGCAGGTGGTACCAGAAGAGCACATTCCATGGACAAGATGATGATACCCTTCAACGGGAAGTTCAGCAGCATCAAGAAGTATATGCAAGGTAATCTACGCTCATGAGGCTTTAAAGTATGGGTGAAAGCTGGAATCTCAGGGTGTCAGGTGATGACAGGTGAATTGTCAGGTGATGTTGTAATGAAGCTTGCCTCCACATTTCCAAAGGGTCAACACAACAAGATCTAGGCAGACAATTACTTCACCTCCGTTCCACTGGTAGTGAAGCTCCTTGAGCAAGGAATCCATTATGTGGGAAAGGCCAGGCAAGTGCATCTACCCATCTAACTGTAACATTTACATGTGAAGAGCTTGAAGAAGAAGGGCAGAGGAAGCTTTGACCACAGAGTGGAGGGGAAACAACATCTGTGCTGTAAAAATGGTACAACAACAGGGCGCAAAGTGTCACCAATACACAAGTGTCACCCTTCGCTGGACCAGAACCTGTTCAGGAGATTCAACACTGGGACAAAGCCGCCAAAACCTACATTGACGTTAGAAAGGCTTCCATTGTGGGCATCTACAATAAATACATGGGAGGTGTGGATTTGTTGGACTCATTTACAGCAAAACACAAGTATGCACTGAAATCCTGGCGGTGGTACATGTACATCTTCTGGCACACAATCACCCTTGCTGCAGTGTTAATTTCGTTGACTAAATATTTTCGTCATTATTTTCGTCACGAATATATTTTTGCGGACGAAAACGAAACGAAAACTAAAAAAGAAGGCACTGATGGAGACTAAAACTATGACTAAATTGATTGACATTATCGTCAACGAATAAAGGACGAGACGAAAATAGACTGTGACGAAAATCAAATCAGCAGACGGGAGAGATGCGAGGAATGAACAAAAGAACCGGCAAAACGGAACAGGCGAGACTGCATGAGAGAAGAGAACCAATCCGAGCCTGACTTATTGAGACGTGAAGCGAAGGTTTACAGTTTTTAAATGAGCTCCCGGGAAGACGGCATTCGAAGAGGTGATGTCTAAAAGAGCGACAAAATGTCCACAGCTCACTTCACGTTTGACGACGAACAAAACAAAACAAAGCGTAAAGCACGCGGAGCGCTCATTCGTGGCAAGAACACAACCAATTTGAAAATACATTTACAGACGAGCCACCTGGACATTTTCTCAAATGTAATTTCACAACGATGTTCTTTTGTTTATTGAGCTAAGCAAAATTGGAAGACTGCAGTGCGTAGATGTTGTAGCATTAAATATTACGAACTGAAAAGTACTGTAAAATAGCCCCTTCTTCAAATTAGATGAGAGCACAATACTAATACGTAATATTATGATACATACATTTGATTAATACTAATGTTTAGTATATTTTATAATGTTCTACTTGTTGACAATATCACAAATATTTCTATATTAGTCATGTGAAACATGAATGTTCAAATCCTATCATTATACATACTAATCTAGCAATATTGTAGTATTTAAAACATACAATATTGCTAGACAAATGAATACCTTATAAAATCTTGTTACTTTTTTTATCCACCCAACTTATTAAATATTTACTTTAAATGTATGCACTTATTGTTCAGCTCAGCTGTAAGCTTTAAGGTCCTGGACCTAACTTTATTTTTCTTTTATTGATGGTCAATTGGCAGCTAGTTATTGTTTACATTATCATGACAGTGTTTGTTGCTGCATAAAAGCTTTTGAATCGAAATAAAGACACGGTTGTGTTGAAATAAAGTTGAATTTGTGTTTTATATATTTTGGTTAAGTTTGTTTCCTATACCAGCTGTAAAAAATTGTCTAGTAAATCTGTTATTGATTTTAGTCTTATTTTAGTCGACTAAAATACCAAGCAATTTTAGTCGACTAAAATAAGACTAAAATCAAAACAAATCAGATGACTAAAACTTGACTAAAACTAAAAAGAATTATAGTCAAAAGACTAAGACTAAAACTAAATTAAAATTTCGTGTCAAAATTAACACTGCCTTGCTGTAGTCAACGCATGGCTCCTCTACAAGCAGCACAGCCTATGCTCTCAGAATGCCAAAGAAGGAGATACTGAACATGAGAAAGTTCCAAGCACAGCTGGCTTCCTCTCTCATTACGGTAATGATCTATTTGTGCCATTTACCTTGCTTGTGATACATCAGACTGGTATTTGAGATGTACAGAAATTGATACATTTGTTCTTTATATTCTAATCTGGTGGACACAACACTGAAAATGCCTCTGTTTTTCAGAGGACAGGAACCATTTCTGGGATTACCACTATAAGTAAAGGTGGACTTCACGCTGAGCACACAGATTTCAGTGGAGAGTGAGAGAACACTGCAGACATTGCACTGTTAACAATGTAAATAAATAAAGTTCTTATTTGATGGAATAAACAACTCTTCATAATCACATAACTGAGATTATAATTCATTTTATACACTGGTTTGGTAAAAAAAAAAAAAAAAAGCAAATTAATCCTTAATTATGCAGCTTGATGGGCACCTCTTCGGACCTGACGTGCTACCCAGCTACGCAAACGCAGCTAAGTGGATGTACTCTCTTGTGATTGGCCAGAGTGATCACGAGTCTACGGATGTTTGGGTCTCATTGCTGAAAGAGTGCATGAATCGGTGGAAAAACCCCAGCCCCCCTGTGCTGCCAGCTTCTCCAAGCCCCGTGCTCCCTCTTTTGCCAAAACCACCCTGAGAACGACCAACAACTGGCTGAAGGAAGAGCTGCAACAGGTTAACGAAAGGCAGAAAGCAACGAAGGAGTGCCTGCTCAGATGCATTCTGTTTAGTTTTGCTTTTTAACTTTATAGTTAACTGTTTTGATTGCATTCTTTTTTCTTTGCGTGTTGTATTTATTAAACTGAGTGGTTTGCAGTGGCTCATTGTACTTCTGACGGCATTACATTATAATTCTGTAAAAGAAACTGCAACAGGATGCTTTTACCCTAAACTCGAGTATACACACAGAACTCTCTCACTTAAAGCAATTTTATTCTTGCATTTCACAAAATAATAATAATAATAATAATAATAATAATAAAAACAATAATAATGATAATATTTTCTATTTATAAGGCACTTTTAAAAGGTCATTGAATAAAGTCAGCTGCATGTGGAGGTTTGAGTTTTTCAACTGGTCTCTGTACACGTCTGTTGTTGGAGGAAATGCAAGCATTTTTCCCTGAGTAACTCCATAAAGTGTTAAAGATTTTTTTTTTTTTTTTAAATACAACAGACTTCTTATTGATATAAAGGTGATGATGCCAGTCTTTCCCCAACCCTAAAACCTGCGACAATGCAGGCTCACAAGGTCTCTTCCTGCAACAGCTTCTTTCAAGCCACTGTCAGGCTTGTGGCACCAGACAATAAGGAGGGACAGACATATTTCAAGTGTTGAGTCAAGGAAGCAAAGTAAAAGCCCTTAAAAATAAATGAGCAGCTCTGGCCCAAAAGAGAGTGCAAGCCCCAAAGCTTACCTCTCTTTTTTGCAGACACACTTCTGTTTTGGACTTGTGATGTGGAGGAACATTCTTGCAGGGATGACATGCTGACCTCATCTTCTGACCCCTCTTCTCTTGGCATACTGACATCTGGACAAAGAAATAACTTTATTGTAGTATACACTAGGGCTGAAAGATATGGACAAAATTTCATATCTCGATTATCCTGCCAGATATCTCGATACAATACGATATGACTACGTGTTATTTTGCTAAGCACGACCTGCACAACACGTCACTCTGGTTTACATCGTCTTTTCTGAAACCAAAATACTTCCAAATTATGGACGATGATTTATGTTTTGGAACCAAGTCATATTCTGCACTGCCACCGGCCGCATTATCTCCCGCACTCATTTTCTTTCTTTCTAATTTATCCGCCGTCTCTGTACAGTGTGCATAGACGTTGGAACAGGGGAACTCTTATTTTTTGAAAATTACTCATTTTCACAGATTCTGCAAAGGGTGCCCAAACTTTTCAGCCCCATTGTGTGTGTGTGTATATATATATATATATATATATATATATATATATATAGAATCTGAATTAAAATGTGTTTGATTTAAGCCTACATTTCAAAATTGTTGTTTTTAAGCCTTTCGCACATATGATCACACAGGTGTAATCAGTCTAGGCTGGTTCCTGGAGCGTACGATCAAGTGCATCACATAATCAACTGAGACAGGCGCGCTCAGAGCTGTCATATATCACAACTTTTCAGTGTTTTCAACCACATACTGTTTATTTTCGGTTTCAAACATATAAATTCACATAAGTACTAAAAAACAATACATTTAGAGTTTTTAAAATACACACTGATGTCTATGGAAGAGGTAATAATAATCCTTTCCATTATAATTGGACACGTTTTATTCATATCAGATACACATTGTGTAAGTAACTTCAGTGTTTACATATTCTATTCCCAGTTCACCAGCCACTTACTTTTTTAGTATTTCGGGAGAAGTGGATGAATTCACGTGTTGTAAACATAGAGGTTGTAAATCAAACAGATCCGATTCTCTGAACTGCGTCTGCGGCACAAACTAACACGGCGGTGCCCATCGCGCATACAGCTCAACTAACGCGATCTTATAAAGGTGTTTAAACAACAATATACTTCCACGTGCATGTATTTGACCATAGGAATATCAGATATTTCATGCCATAGCTAACACATTTGTGAATATTCTGAATAAAAAAAGAAAAAATGACAAAAGCATATCATCATTCATTCAGCGCTGTTTTTGCTGCAGTGTGTCATGTGACAAGCAATGTCGCGTCACCATGGAAACGCCGTCCCCCCTCTCACAATATAGTTCCCACGTCCCTAGTGTGTGCGCGCTGACTTTAGCGCTGCAGTCAAGGGCACACGTAAAACTGATGTTTGTTGTGACTGCCAGAGTTGTATGCACACAGTGAGTGTGGAGAGGGGAAATCTATATCGTCTATATCGTTGCTTTTTTCGATAGTAATATCTTGAAAGCTCATATCTAGATATAGGTACGATAACGATATATCGTTTAGCCCTAGTATACACTACATGAAATATGTAATAGCTGCCAGTACAGTGGTTGTTTTATTTTATAAAATAATTTAGTATATTCAATTCAATTTTCAATTCAGTTTATTTATATGGCGCCGATTCACAACAGATGCCATCTCAAGGCACTTAACAAGAAGTCAGTATATGGGATTTGTGTCTCTTAAAGAGAGACACAGTTTATTTCATCCCGCTCCTATCGTCCTAAATTCTTTTCAAGTGACTAGTGATGTGAAAATATTAGTTGTCATGTTAGCCCAGGGATGGGCAACTCCAGTCCTCAAGGGCCACTATTCTGCAGGTCTGAGATGTTTCCCTGCTTCAACACACCTGATTCATATTAAATAGATCAAACAGCTTGTTGCCAAGCTCTGCACAATGAATCAGGTGTGCTGCAGCAGGGAAACATCTAAGACCTAAAGGATAGTGGCCCTCAAGCAGTATATTTCCTCATATAGTGTATGGACAACAGACTGTCCCACGCAGTCCACTATTGCTGAAGTAGCTGTGCGGCGAAAAGATTGTATGTTGGACAATATAAGATGAACTGATTTCATCAGACAGAAAGCAACTGTTTTTACTGACTTTACAAATAGCATTAACGTTTAGGTTAGTGTGCCCTCACCTACTGTTTATAGGTTGCTCCAATCTCACAGAGCAGACTTCACGCAGGGATTGCACGGCTACTCAAACATATTTCCTCCTCAACTGTTTACGAGTACACAGTTACAGCGAGTCGAGTATGATTACACAGATGAGGAGGAAACATGTCAAAAAGACAAGGCTGTACGAGTTTATTTGATGTCATCTAACCCAATGGCATATGCGTTTGAGCCAGTGATGAGGAGGAGGGTTGAGACCTGTTTTTGCAGAAGTTGAGGGAGCTGCAGCGGCTCCGGACGGAGTTGACAGTGAGGAGAGGGTCGGCAACCCTTTGCAGTGCAAGTGTGGTCACTGCTCAACAATGCGGACAACCGTGGAGTCTGTTTGCTGCCATGAAGCAGACCAAGTCTGCAGACCTTATCGCGCACATTCCAGATGTTCTGTAGTGACAGGGACGTGTTGGAGTAGCTGTGCTATCCCTGTATGAAGTCCGTGCCGAGAGATTAGAGCAACCTATAAGCAACAGGTGGGTTCATGCTAACCTCAAAGTTAATGTTACTTGTAATTTCAGGCAGTACTGACGCAGTGTTCAGTTTTAAAACTGGGGTTGTGTTTGACTGATTGTGCAGCCTCTGCATCGGACAGGTCTCCTGACAGAGTTGCAGGAGAAAGAGGTGGGTGGGACAAAGGAGGGAGGTGGAGTTGTTGATTTTCAAATTTTTGCAATGTGCTGTGTGAAATGCATGAAAGGTAAGAATTGCGTTCAAGCTCACCGGTGGCAGACACTCCCTGGTTTTGACTTTGTGATGTGGAGGTACATTCTTGCGTGGATGACATGCTGACCTCATCATCTGACCCATCTTCTCCTAGCATACTGACATCTGGAGAGGGAAATAACTTAAGAATACAATACACAAAATATCTAAAATGGATCAATTAGAATCAATTTAGGAACATTGTATACACATACCTTCAATGTCCTCTGCTAAAGGTCCCTCCATGTCAATGGTCTCTAAAATGATAATTGATTAAAAGAAAATGAGTTTGGAAAGCTGAAACTATGGGCAATCTGCAAGAGTATACAACAGTAGTATTATATCTCATCCCGTCACCATTACTGCCCTATGTTTTACATGGTAAATAGTTGTTTTCTGAATGTGGAAGACTAAATGTCATATATTGTGCCTTCAAGAATATAAAGTTAATTACCATTTACATCGACTTGTATTTCATCGAGGCTCTTTCCTTTGTAATCTCCTAGGCGTCCTTGTTCCATTGCCAGAAGGACTTTACTTACTTTGGCTAATTGTAGGGTGCTTTCTGGGAGCCTGTAGTGTTTCCTGTGAACAGCGATATTATGACCAAGGAAGTCTGCCAACTGGTCGAGCTCGGTGGTTTTAAGGTTCAGAACAGTAGACAGGGTAGCAATATGTTTCCTCAGTTGAATTGATGTTAGCGCTTGAGGATTTTTTATGTCTGCACATTCACTGACAAATTGCCTCAAGCAGTCACAAGCCCTGAGGTAATGGTCAGATTGTGGCAATGCAAACAGATATTCATTGTCCTTCAGCACCCCACATTCTTCTCTGCTCTCAGTAAGAGCATCAAGTGATTCTCTCATTGATGGGGTTAGAAGAACAGGAACCTTCCTTCCTCTTTTTCCAACAATTGCTATTCGCACAAAATGCCTGCAGAGCTTCTGCTCAAGCGCTGTGAGGGCCAAATTTACATCTCCCTGTTCCTCTGATGTGTCCTTCGATAAGTATGCAGACAGGCGCATTCGGGACACTTCACCTGCTCTCCGCCGATTAAAAAGCATAACTTGAGTCAGCGTTACTTTTGCAAGTTCCTTCCAATTTGTGGATGAACGATGTTCTTTTAAATCTTTGAGATGTTGCTGCAGTTTTTCTTCTAGATAGCAATGTAGCCTTTGGATATCTTGTGTAAGAGGTAAAAGTTGCGGTGCATTCCATTTGGCCCGGTTAAGCTGGGTTAATGCCTGGCCTGCAATATCAAACCTCCAACTCTCTAAATACAACTGTGCAAACTCCTCAGCATCTTTAATGGTTTCTTTATCTTTCTTTTTCAGTCCTTCGGACTTGATAAACATAGCCAACGAATGCAGGCTGTGCCCTACCTTGCGTGCAAGAGAGGGACATTGGTATATGCCAGTTTCCTCACTGAATCCAGATAGGTTCTTTGCAGCTCTGACAACCTGGGAGTACTGTTCAGGTTTGATGAGTTCTTGAATGGTCTTCACATGTGTGATTTTTTTAGCTTCCAATAAAAGCCTGCCAAGTTCTCTCAGTTTTTGGCGTATATACTGGTGTTGACTGACTATCTTCTCATTCTTTTTGAACAACCTGAAACCATAATTGAGGATGCAGTTGTCTCCTTTAATTGCAACTGCAATCTTGTCCTGAATCATTACACTCAAGAACTTCCAATACGCGTCTGTATATTCCGATGGAGAAGGTTCAGCGAAAGCACACAATGCCTGAACTCTATTTTTACCTGGTTTAGTACTTTCGGGTTTGAAGCTGCAGACCTTGAAATGCCGCCACATCGCTCTTCTTGAGAACAGCCCATAGCAGTGAATGCAATGTGCAAATTTATGTCCCTCTGATTTTTTTCCTGGTTGTTTACATGGGATTAGTTTTCCTTTTTGTGTTTCCAAAACATGACTGTTGTGCTCGAAATTTCCCTTATTTCGTATGTAGTCCAATTGTAGTTTTCTTTCCTTTGAGTTTTTTGGAAAACTGAATGCTTTCGCAACATCCAATTCATCTTGGTGTTTACGCCACAAGTGTCTTGACATTTTCTGGACAAACTTCCTGCAATAAAAGCAGAAATGTTTCTTGTTATAGCTTCTGGATCCATCATCTTTCTTTAAAGTTGGACTGACAATGATATACTGCTCTTCTTCCAGGGGCACTGAAACGTTGTTTTCAGAATATGTTGTGATTTCCTTTTCATTCCCATCAACTCTGCTATTTGGAAATCTTTGTGTGGGATCATGACATCTTTCCAAAAGTCTTCTCTGGCTAAAGTCAAATTGGCTATGACTAGAGGATCTACTTCCACTTTCCCTGGGCTTAGACTTGCTCTGTCTGGAGGACTCGCTTCTACTCTCTCTGGAAGATCTACTTCTCTCTCTGGGCTTAGACTTGCTCTGTCTGGAGGACTCGCTTCCACTCTCTCTGGAGGATCTACTTCCACTTTCCCTGGGCTTAGACTTGCTCTGTCTGGAGGACTCGCTTCCACTCTCTCTGGAAGATCTACTTCTCTCTCTGGGCTTAAACTTGCTCTGACTGGATGATGCACCTTTGTTCTTTTTTTCCTTTCCCAGGGTTAATTCCATACTGCTATCACTTTCTGTGCTTTCATCTATGGGATTTGGAATATACTCCTCTTCGCTACCTAAGTTTGAGTCATCCGATTCCATGAGATTCATCTGAATCTTTAAAAACAAACACACATCTGTTAATAACTATTTTTGCAACATTAAATATAAACCTGAATATACTGATTGAACAGGCTCAGGATACTAAATGAAGAAAAATCTGTATGGACCATTTTCAGTACAAGTAAATTTACAAATTATAAGAATCCCCATCAGACTCACTAGCAAGAGCAACAGACATTTTCACAATCATGAAAACACAAAAGAAACACAAAAGAAACACCCCCATCCCCCCCCCCCAAAAAAAGACTTACGGGACGGCAAGACCTTCTTCTCAGCTTCTGTGAATCCCTTTCAGGCTTAAAAAAAGTAGTCTCCTCTGGGCTGTCACTATCATAGAGACTGTGGGTAAAATCTTGTACTCTATCCATCTGCAAAAATGGAGACATGGAGATATTTTGCTGTATGATTGCTGTATTTTTACTTGATAGGGAGACCATTCAGAGGTTGTCAGGTGAGCTAGACACCTATGAAAATTATTGACCAATATTACCCCTCCATCCACCTGCTGAGGCCCATGTCCAAACTGCCTTCCAGGTGGGGTAAACGTTGACAACATTATTAAAAAAAGAGTAACGTTTCAGTTTTCATGCATTTGATTCTTAAATTTAATGACTTCACAGCAAATTATTCATCATAATGATTTAGTGCCATTCCCGGCGGCAGTGGCTCAGTGGTTCATGTAGGTTGTCTACAAGCCGGAAGGTTGGTGGTTCAATCCCCGGCTTCACCTGACCAAGTGTGGAGGTGTCCTTGAGCAAGACACCTAACCCCAGCTGCTCCCGACGAGCTGGATGGAGCCTTGAATGGCTGACACTGCAGTCGGTGTGTGAATGAGTGTGTATGGGTGAATGTGAGGCAACTTGTAAAGCGCTTTGGATGGCCATGTGGTCTGTTGAAAGCGCTATATAAATGCAGTCCATTTACCATTTACCATAGACATGGAACTACTCAAGAGAGAGGGAGAGATTAGTCAGTAATTTACCGAAGTGTCTTCCTCACCTTACAAATGTCTCCCTATCAATTAAAAATCAGCAATCAGTCAGAAGAGTTGAGCTTCTCTAATAAATGATTACTGATTGATTGTTGGTGATCTCTATTTAATTGATAATTAATGCACCAGGCGAGGAGGAGGACTCGACCGGATTTTGGCAACAGAGACCGGCTGCGGCATCTGGGAGTGATAGCGTCGGCCTACCAGGGTTTGTCCCGGTATGCTGGCTGACCAGTAGCCTACACCACTGGGCACGTTGTATCTTTTTTTTTTTTTAAGCACACACCTGAGCGCTGATCACTGGACATCACTCCTGCAGGTGTTTATGTCAATCCAATATTCAATTTCAAATGAGTCCATTTAGATTCAGATTTTAAAAGCAATCGTTCAAAACAATCGATTCAGGTTCAAAGTGAATGATTCCCATTCAAATATAAAATTATTCAAATTTGCTTACTAGTGGCACAAAATTTATCACATAAACAAGTTAATTATATTGTTAAAATGTGTTTTGGGGCTTACCATAATGCTTTTTGTGCGTCTCAGTGGTGGAACAAGTTCATCATCCGATTGATTGTTGGAATGGTTGCTTGGAGAAGCCTCATCACAAGTTTCTTTCACAACAGTTTCATCTGAATCGTACAAATGATTTGAAACATCTGGGCCAATATCATTCTGCCCTAAAATGACATCCAGGTGTGGGGTGGGAGGTTCGTTTTCCATACCATCCTCATCAGTTTCATCACTATATGGATAATCAACCAGTGAAAATCCTTGGACAGTAAATACCTAAAAATAAACAAATTCATTAAGTATTGAATTAGAAAGGTTGGCCAAAAAAACATGGCATGGTCTGACTAAAAATCTAAATCCAGAAATATAAACATCAGCCCTTTTAGACAGTCTACAATTATAAATGTTAAAATCAAGAGTACAGCGATACTTTAGTATTACAATACAATCATATAGTTGCCTAAGGAAGACCATTTGGATTGAAACGTTTGTTTTTTAGTCAATAAAAAGGTAACTGTGAGCTTTAACCCAGTATGCAGATTTTCTTCTTTTTTCTCCCCAGATGTTACCATAATGCATTAAAAGGTGCCCCACAAGAATGGGACTGGAAAGATGCCAGTGTGTGTTACATTACCTGGCCATTATAACCCAATAAGGTTACCTGACTACTTTAAAGCCCCATGAGCATTGATCCATGGTCCAATTGACCATTACAGGGGATTTCAGTGCATCAAACCAAAATATTTAAAATCAAAATTCAAATAAAAAAAGATTCTTTAAAACATCTAACAGCTCAGATACAGTATACAATTACGAATGTTAAAATCACAGTTGAGGCCATGTCAGGTGTTGCCATAGTGCATTAAAAACAATTACAGTAAGAACTGGACGGAAGGGCCCCACATGGGACAGACTACAGACATATGAGTGTGTAAAGGAGAGACTAGAGAAACAAATGTATTTGGAAGATGGAAGGACCCCATAAGAACATGACTGGAAACATGCCGGTGTGTGTGTGACATTATCTGGCTTTTAACAGCCAATATAAAGCCACTTTAGTAGTAGAACACCACCACATACATGTCAGCATAGATGAATGTGTTTGAGTGTACTTTTACCTGTGTGCAGGTCTGATCTGGGTTTGGTCCATCATTTAGCATCTGAGGAACAGGGCTGGTCTCATTCTCTAATGCTGCGGCTGGAGTCTGAAGGCCTTTCACCTGAAATAGACAGACAAGAAGACACTTAGAACTGTATGAAGTAGGGCTGCACGGTATTGGGAAAAAATGACATTGCGATATTTTATTTTTCTGCGATATATATTGCGATATGAAATCGAATACATTTTTTTCTTACAAACAAAAATGGGGTGAGCACACATTCTCATTTTAAATTATTTAAACATCAACACTATCGTCTCAAGTGATTAATATGCGCGAGGGAGAGAGAGCAAGACAGTGTTTGTGTTGTTTGAAGACTGTGAGCGTGCGGCCGGGGCTCTCTCTCTATGACTCTCCCTCTCTCGCACTCTCTGTTTCTGTCACTCTGTCTCTCTCTCGCGCTCTCTCTGTCGCGCGCGCACACTCTATCGCGCAAGCTCTCTCTCTCTCACTCGCTCTCTCTTTCGCGCTCTCTCTCTCGCGCGCGCGCGCATGCACACTCTCGACTGAGAGCATGGACTAAAAAGCAGCTCACGTCTATTCCAGGAGTTTGCAGTGGATCAAATCAAAATATTGCTTTAAAACATCTAACAGCTCAGATACAGTATACAATTACGAATGTTAAAATCACAGTTGAGGCCATGTCAGGTGTTGCCATAGTGCATTAAAAACAATTACAGTAAGAACTGGACGGAAGGGCCCCACATGGGACAGACTACAGACATATGAGTGTGTAAAGGAGAGACTAGAGAAACAAATGTATTTGGAAGATGGAAGGACCCCATAAGAACATGACTGGAAACATGCCGGTGTGTGTGTGACATTATCTGGCTTTTAACAGCCAATATAAAGCCACTTTAGTAGTAGAACACCACCACATACATGTCAGCATAGATGAATGTGTTTGAGTGTACTTTTACCTGTGTGCAGGTCTGATCTGGGTTTGGTCCATCATTTAGCATCTGAGGAACAGGGCTAGTCTCATTCTCTAATGCTGCGGCTGGAGTCTGAAGGCCTTTCACCTGAAATAGACAGACAAGAAGACACTTAGAACTGTATGAAGTAGGGCTGCACGGTATTGGGAAAAAATGACATTGCGATATTTTATTTTTTTGCGATATATATTGCGATATGAAATCGAATAATTTTTTTTCTTACAAACAAAAATGGGGTGAGCACACTTACATTCTCATTTTAAATGATTTAAACATCAACACTATCGTCTCAAGAGATTAATATGCGCGAGGGAGAGAGAGCAAGACAGTGTTTGTGTTGTTTGAAGACTGTGAGCGTGCGGCCGGGGCTCTCTCTCTCTCTCGCGCTTTCTCTGTCGCGCGCGCACGCACACTGTCACGCAAGCTCTCTCTTTCGCGCTCTCTCTCTCTCTCTCTCTCGCTTGCTCTCTCGCGCGCACACGCTCTCTCTCTCTCGCGCGCGCGCACAAGCTCTCTCTTGCGCTCTCTCTCTCTCTCTCTCGCGCTCTCTCTCTCGCGCTCTCTCTGTCGTGCTCTCTCTGTCGCGCTCTCTCTGTCGCGCTCTCTCTGTCGCGCGCGCACACTCTATCGCGCAACTCTCTCTCTCTCACTCGCTCTCTCTTTCGCGCTCTCTCTCTTGCGCTCTCTCTCTCGCGCGCGCATGCACACTCTCGACTGAGAGCATGGACTAAAAAGCAGCTCACGTCTATTCCAGGAGTTTGCAGTGGATCAAATCAAAATATTGCTTTAAAACATCTAACAGCTCAGATACAGTATACAATTACGAATGTTAAAATCACAGTTGAGGCCATGTCAGGTGTTGCCATAGTGCATTAAAAACAATTACAGTAAGAACTGGACGGAAGGGCCCCACATGGGACAGACTACAGACATATGAGTGTGTAAAGGAGAGACTAGAGAAACAAATGTATTTGGAAGATGGAAGGACCCCATAAGAACATGACTGGAAACATGCCGGTGTGTGTGTGACATTATCTGGCTTTTAACAGCCAATATAAAGCCACTTTAGTAGTAGAACACCACCACATACATGTCAGCATAGATGAATGTGTTTGAGTGCACTTTTACCTGTGTGCAGGTCTGATCTGGGTTTGGTCCATCATTTAGCATCTGAGGAACAGGGCTGGTCTCATTCTCTAATGCTGCGGCTGGAGTCTGAAGGCCTTTCACCTGAAATAGACAGACAAGAAGACACTTAGAACTGTATGAAGTAGGGCTGCACGGTATTGGGAAAAAATGACATTGCGATATTTTATTTTTCTGCGATATATATTGCGATATGAAATCGAATACATTTTTTTCTTACAAACAAAAATGGGGTGAGCACACATTCTCATTTTAAATTATTTAAACATCAACACTATCGTCTCAAGTGATTAATATGCGCGAGGGAGAGAGAGCAAGACAGTGTTTGTGTTGTTTGAAGACTGTGAGCGTGCGGCCGGGGCTCTCTCTCTCTCTCGCGCTTTCTCTGTCGCGCGCGCACGCACACTGTCACGCAAGCTCTCTCTTTCGCGCTCTCTCTCTCTCTCTCTCTCGCTTGCTCTCTCGCGCGCACACGCTCTCTCTCTCTCGCGCGTGCGCACAAGCTCTCTCTTGCGCGCTCTCTCTCTCTCTCTCTCTCTCGCGCGCGCGCACAAGCTCTCTCTTGCGCGCTCTCTCTCTCTCTCTCTCTCTCGCTCGCTCTCTCTCTCTCGCTCTCTCTCTCTCGCGCTCTCTCTCTCGCGCTCTCTCTCTCGCGCTCTCTCTGTCGTGCTCTCTCTGTCGCGCTCTCTCTGTCGCGCGCGCACACTCTATCGCGCAACTCTCTCTCTCTCACTCGCTCTCTCTTTCGCGCTCTCTCTCTTGCGCTCTCTCTCTCGCGCGCGCATGCACACTCTCGACTGAGAGCATGGACTAAAAAGCAGCTCACGTCTATTCCAGGAGTTTGCAGTGGATCAAATCAAAATATTGCTTTAAAACATCTAACAGCTCAGATACAGTATACAATTACGAATGTTAAAATCACAGTTGAGATCATGTCAGGTGTTGCCATAGTGCATTAAAAACAATTACAGTAAGAACTGGACGGAAGGGCCCCACATGGGACAGACTACAGACATATGAGTGTGTAAAGGAGAGACTAGAGAAACAAATGTATTTGGAAGATGGAAGGACCCCATAAGAACATGACTGGAAACATGCCGGTGTGTGTGTGACATTATCTGGCTTTTAACAGCCAATATAAAGCCACTTTAGTAGTAGAACACCACCACATACATGTCAGCATAGATGAATGTGTTTGAGTGTACTTTTACCTGTGTGCAGGTCTGATCTGGGTTTGGTCCATCATTTAGCATCTGAGGAACAGGGCTAGTCTCATTCTCTAATGCTGCGGCTGGAGTCTGAAGGCCTTTCACCTGAAATAGACAGACAAGAAGACACTTAGAACTGTATGAAGTAGGGCTGCACGGTATTGGGAAAAAATGACATTGCGATATTTTATTTTTCTGCGATATATATTGCGATATGAAATCGAATACATTTTTTTCTTACAAACAAAAATGGGGTGAGCACACATTCTCATTTTAAATTATTTAAACATCAACACTATCGTCTCAAGTGATTAATATGCGCGAGGGAGAGAGAGCAAGACAGTGTTTGTGTTGTTTGAAGACTGTGAGCGTGCGGCCGGGGCTCTCTCTCTATGACTCTCCCTCTCTCGCACTCTCTGTTTCTGTCACTCTGTCTCTCTCTCGCGCTCTCTCTGTCGCGCGCGCACACACTATCGCGCAAGCTCTCTCTCTCTCACTCGCTCTCTCTTTCGCGCTCTCTCTCTCGCGCGCGCGCGCGCATGCACACTCTCGACTGAGAGCATGGACTAAAAAGCAGCTCACGTCTATTCCAGGAGTTTGCAGTGGATCAAATCAAAATATTGCTTTAAAACATCTAACAGCTCAGATACAGTATACAATTACGAATGTTAAAATCACAGTTGAGATCATGTCAGGTGTTGCCATAGTGCATTAAAAACAATTACAGTAAGAACTGGACGGAAGGGCCCCACATGGGACAGACTACAGACATATGAGTGTGTAAAGGAGAGACTAGAGAAACAAATGTATTTGGAAGATGGAAGGACCCCATAAGAACATGACTGGAAACATGCCGGTGTGTGTGTGACATTATCTGGCTTTTAACAGCCAATATAAAGCCACTTTAGTAGTAGAACACCACCACATACATGTCAGCATAGATGAATGTGTTTGAGTGCACTTTTACCTGTGTGCAGGTCTGATCTGGGTTTGGTCCATCATTTAGCATCTGAGGAACAGGGCTGGTCTCATTCTCTAATGCTGCGGCTGGAGTCTGAAGGCCTTTCACCTGAAATAGACAGACAAGAAGACACTTAGAACTGTATGAAGTAGGGCTGCACGGTATTGGGAAAAAATGACATTGCGATATTTTATTTTTTTGCGATATATATTGCGATATGAAATCGAATAAATTTTTTTCTTACAAACAAAAATGGGGTGAGCACACATTCTCATTTTAAATGATTTAAACATCAACACTATCGTCTCAAGAGATTAATATGCGCGAGGGAGAGAGAGCAAGACAGTGTTTGTGTTGTTTGAAGACTGTGAGCGTGCGGCCGGGGCTCTCTCTCTCTCTCGCGCTTTCTCTGTCGCGCGCGCACGCACACTGTCACGCAAGCTCTCTCTTTCGCGCTCTCTCTCTCTCTCTCTCTCGCTTGCTCTCTCGCGCGCACACGCTCTCTCTCGCTCTCTCTCTCTCTCTCTCTCTCTCGCACGCGCGCGCACAAGCTCTCTTTCGCGCTCTCTCTCTCTCTCTCACTCGCTCTCTCTTGCGCTCTCTCTCTCTCTCTCTCTCTCTCTCTCTCTCGCTCGCGCGCATGCACACTCTCGACTGAGAGCATGGACTAAAAAGCAGCTCACGTCTATTCCAGGAGTTTGCAGTGGATCAAATCAAAATATTGCTTTAAAACATCTAACAGCTCAGATACAGTATACAATTACGAATGTTAAAATCACAGTTGAGATCATGTCAGGTGTTGCCATAGTGCATTAAAAACAATTACAGTAAGAACTGGACGGAAGGGCCCCACATGGGACAGACTACAGACATATGAGTGTGTAAAGGAGAGACTAGAGAAACAAATGTATTTGGAAGATGGAAGGACCCCATAAGAACATGACTGGAAACATGCCGGTGTGTGTGTGACATTATCTGGCTTTTAACAGCCAATATAAAGCCACTTTAGTAGTAGAACACCACCACATACATGTCAGCATAGATGAATGTGTTTGAGTGTACTTTTACCTGTGTGCAGGTCTGATCTGGGTTTGGTCCATCATTTAGCATCTGAGGAACAGGGCTAGTCTCATTCTCTAATGCTGCGGCTGGAGTCTGAAGGCCTTTCACCTGAAATAGACAGACAAGAAGACACTTAGAACTGTATGAAGTAGGGCTGCACGGTATTGGGAAAAAATGACATTGCGAAATTTTATTTTTTTGCGATATATATTGCGATATGAAATCGAATACATTTTTTTCTTACAAACAAAAATGGGGTGAGCACACATTCTCATTTTAAATTATTTAAACATCAACACTATCGTCTCAAGTGATTAATATGCGCGAGGGAGAGAGAGCAAGACAGTGTTTGTGTTGTTTGAAGACTGTGAGCGTGCGGCCGGGGCTCTCTCTCTATGACTCTCCCTCTCTCGCACTCTCTGTTTCTGTCACTCTGTCTCTCTCTCGCGCTCTCTCTGTCGCGCGCGCACACTCTATCGCGCAAGCTCTCTCTCTCTCACTCGCTCTCTCTTTCGCGCTCTCTCTGTCGCGCGCGCACACTCTATCGCACAAGCTCTCTCTCTCTCACTCGCTCTCTCTCTCTCTCTCTCGCTCGCGCGCATGCACACTCTCGACTGAGAGCATGGACTAAAAAGCAGCTCACGTCTATTCCAGGAGTTTGCAGTGGATCAAATCAAAATATTGCTTTAAAACATCTATCAGCTCAGATACAGTATACAATTACGAATGTTAAAATCACAGTTGAGGCCATGTCAGGTGTTGCCATAGTGCATTAAAAACAATTACAGTAAGAACTGGACGGAAGGGCCCCACATGGGACAGACTACAGACATATGAGTGTGTAAAGGAGAGACTAGAGAAACAAATGTATTTGGAAGATGGAAGGACCCCATAAGAACATGACTGGAAACATGCCGGTGTGTGTGTGACATTATCTGGCTTTTAACAGCCAATATAAAGCCACTTTAGTAGTAGAACACCACCACATACATGTCAGCATAGATGAATGTGTTTGAGTGCACTTTTACCTGTGTGCAGGTCTGATCTGGGTTTGGTCCATCATTTAGCATCTGAGGAACAGGGCTGGTCTCATTCTCTAATGCTGCGGCTGGAGCTTGGTTTTTTTTCAACTGGATTGCAGATAAAGAAGAACTCATTTTAACACACATCACAGATCAAAGATTAAACGCATTTCCATAGACAGTAAAGAGTAATATTGGAAACATGGTTAATATTGGAGAAATACAAAATTTGCTCTTGCAACAAAATTTTTTAAAAAAGAAATCTCTATACTTAATCTAACCAATTCACCTTACTGCGCCAAGGCCATTTTGAATCGCCATAGTTGTAATCAATTTCATCTCCTATTTCTATTTTCTTCAGAGAAAAAAGGCACAAATGTGGTTTGTCGTCAACTATGATTTTTTTCATAACGCAATTTGGATTTTTGTGGTTGTCATTGACCAATCTTCCGAGAGATCCATCTTCTTCAGATGCATCCAGGCTGAAAAGTATCAGAAAAATGGTAAAAGTTTTACATCTTTTTAAAAGTTTTATTGAAAGAGTTATTTTCAAAAGAATTTAAGAGTTTTTGTGCTTAATTCATTCATCAAGTATTAAACCCTTGTTTCAGGGTTAACTTGTAATTTCTCTAAATCAATACAAAACATCCATCTTTCAATGTTTACCATAAGTGATGATTCTGCCACTGAAAGTCAAAGAGAAATGTGCTTTCAATCTCTGAGTATTTTCTTGACTTGCATTCCACCTGTGTGAGGAGTTTACCCCTGTACTCCAACACGAAGTCCCCGGGTTCAATGGGGTGTGTGGCAAACACTCCTCTTCCTACAATAATATATAATAATTAAACATTTCATTCTGGGACTCAAAAAGAGATACTACAGTATTTTCAAAGTGAGGTTGAGGTTATTGCGTGTAGTAAGTGTATTACCCGCAGACAATGCTCAGCACTCTCCCAGTTGTGATACTCTACAGGTAAAGTGCTTTTTTGAACAGACTTTATGTGGCCAAAGAATGTTTTTGATGCATACCCATCCACATCAATGCATCACTGAGGTCCTGTCTATGCTCCGTTCGGTTCCCTTAAAGGAGTCATGACCTGTAATATTCACTTTTCCACGAGAATCAATGTATGTTATGATTGCCTAACGATTATACACTGGCCGGGAAGCCGATATTTAAAAGTGAAGCATTTGTTTACCCCTGGGTTCGTAAACCAGCCCACGTGCACGCGCACTCAAATACGAGATTTTAATACCATATATGGACACCGCAGACCTATGGTGCAGGAAGCCCGCCCTGCCCCTCTCTCCCTCATATTCAGTCTCGAAAGATGCAGAAATGTAGTGCAAATGTGAGTTGCTCTGTTGTTGACTGTCAGAATCAGCATGTAACTTAAATGTGTATTCTCTCCCAAGAACGGACCAAGCTGTCAGGGACCAGTGGATTAAATTCATTTTTAATGACGCGGTTCCTACAACCCTTCCCACTGGCTTAAAGTTAGGTGTCTGTGCTAATCATTTTACGCTGGAATCGTTCACAAATTTGAATGTATAAAAAACTACAACGTGAAACAAGGCAAGAACACCACATGATAGCAAACGTTGATCTCAAATACCACTGTAAACTGATAAAAAAAAAGTAGACTAAAGCCCTATTCGGACGGGACTAGTTTTCTAAACTACGTTTGAGTTTCGATTCTTACCACCTGACGTCTTTGATTTTCATGTACCAATTCGGACGGGACTATCTCTGTGTTTATTACAGAGGTGGGAGGGTCTGATTTGTGCATCTGTGCGTCACAGAGATCACGTGCTCTGTATGCGTGCATTGCATTCATTCAGAATGATTGCCTTAGTATTATTACACAATAAATACTAAATGGCTAGTATAACAAAACCATGTTAATGTGTGGTTCCTTTAGTTTAACTTGTTTTCCTTTTTTCTTTTTTAATTAAATGTAATTAAAACATTATGTAACTGAGTACATAAATGAACGTGAGTAATCTTACCTGATGCTGATATTACAGTAGTCGGTATTAACAGTTTACTTGATCTTGCTCTTGATTTATTATTTTTTATTATTATTTATTTGCCGCTAAGCAAATATATAAAACATCCGCGCGGTAAGAGCATCTACGGTAATTCACGTTGGCCAAAACACACAAGGAAACGCGTTGTGAAATAAAATATCACCGGCAATCACAGACATTCGCATTCGGACGGGATTAGTTTTCTCAGAGGATCACTGAGTTTGCTGAAAAACGGTAGGTAATTTGCTCTGGAATTATCACAGAGGTTGTGTGAGAAAAACACAGACGTGGCAGATTCGGACGGGATTAAAATCACCAAGTAAATCTCCGTTAATGTAATCTACATTAAATAAAAGGTATAATGTATGTCTCAGTCAAACTGATTGTCTTTACCATTCAGAGAAATCTTGATGTAGACGTCCTTCCATCGACTTCCTTTACATCTTTAAGGGTCAGAGGAGCTCTGTGTATATTTTTTTCCACTTTTCTTTTTTAGAAGGGCCTGAAAGACTATAATAGAGCGTGGGTATCCAAGGTAATACTAGGTTATGACTGTTTTAAACTGAGAGTGCCGTGTACCATTTAGTGCAGGTAACACCAGTGAAGCGTAAGAACATCATGCAACTTACTCAAAACCGAAATTCATAACCTCTAACCGACGTAATTTTCCCATGTCGGTTATTTCGGGTTTTTTTAATCCTGTTAACACTTCCCCCTTAAAAGCATACTAGCATGTGTGTAGACACATGACTCTGCCCCGTCCAGTCAGTGGCATAAAAGCAAAGCGATGTGAGCCTTCCGACTTCACTAAACTTTGTCAGTTGTATTTGTTTTATGGTTTGGACATTCAAGTGATTAGATGATCGGATGTGTATTATATCGATCTACCATGTTACCATGTTACCATGCTTTTGAAATGCACAAGTTGTGTCAAGGAATCTTCTGCAACTTACCTTTGTAATGGTCAATGAATCTTGGCATAAACCCATCCTTGTCAGTGCAAGACAGAATGTATGTCTTTGCATCATCTATAGGCTTTTTCCTCATCCTCCTTGTGGACATAATGGCCCTGTGAAAATAATTGTAATTTGTATTTAGTCAAGGCAAATCTCACAAAAAGGTTTTTGAAAAATAGCAAGTCACAAAAAAAAATCTATTATGTAAAATAAATAAGTAAACAGACATTCATACAAACACATAGACGCCGCAACAGCTGTGTAATGAGCTTTGCTATTGTTTAACATCAAACACGGGCTAATGAAATATGCAAATTCTGAAATGTGCACACTGAAAGCTGACTGAGCCTGTTGAAGCGGAGAAGTTAACTTGTTAGATGATAACCATGTTGTGCTGCACAGACACTCAGTAATCAATTTAAACTAGGGCTGTCAAACTTAACTTCTGGTACAGCAGCATGGCGGCGCTGCCACATGACCATTGACTGACATATGCAGCATCACATCCTTCCTCATACATAGGTGCTTGGATTGTTATGGGGGGTCCAGGGTAGGCCGGTACCACCCAGACAAAAAGCTTGGTGAAAACTTCCCTTAGAAGTATCTTGCTACATTTGTTGATCAGTTGATCAGTCACAGTGATGCTCTGAAATTTAAGAATGTGTTTTTATTTGTAAAAAATGTGTTATATATATATATATATATATATATATATATATAATGATGTTGAGATAAGATGCTAAAATGGCAAGCATCACTTCACATTGTCTCGGACATGGAAAACTGAGAGCAGGAAAGATTTTTCACTAAATACTTTGCATTTTGCGAGTTTTATTGAACAATTATGTGACCAAAACATCCACAACTGAATTGCTACAGCTATATTTCTGTAATTGCAAAGTAAATTTGGAAAAACTCGAAGGTGGTCTTTTCTATTATTTTCCCTCAACTGTCCTGCTCTAACAAACCAGCTGCGGGTAGTATGAGTAACTTAACTCCAAAACGGCACCGTAGCTTCAGTCCTGCCTTAGCTTCTGGCTAACCTCCATCTGCCCTGTCTTGCTCACAATTCACAACCGATTCCACCTTTAACGATACGACTTCACTGCACCCCGTCTCTGTCCCGCTGTCATGTCCGTGATGACGTTATTAAGGTTATGCCAACTGCTAATAGTAATATTATGTCGCTAACGTTAGCTACATGGCAGCTAAACGAGGTACGTTATATAACGCCATCACGATATAACGCCAAAATATGAACTCACCATAAAAACCTCACAATTCACAACCAACTCCACTTTTAACAACAGGACTTCACTGCACCCCGTCTCTGCCCCGCTGTCATGTCCGTGGTGACATGCTATTAGGTTAAGCTAACTGCTAATAGTAATATTATGTCGCTAACGTTAGCTACAATGCAGCCAAAAGAGGTAGGAAAAATCACGATATACTGTAACGACAAAATAAACTCACCATGAAAACCATGCCTAGCTTACCTGTTGCATCAGAGGTCGGTATTTGTAAAAATATTCAGATTTTCAACCACTCCGTCTTCTTCTGTCTTCAATCTTCAATCCTTGAAGTCTTCTTCTTCTTCTTCTACTTCTTCTTGTGCAATTTCCGCAGTTTTCCTTACTTTCGCGCCTAATTATACAGTGCAGTAATTTCATTGGCCAAAGGTTTCAGATTCCCGCGGTGTGTATTTGAATTCGCGGGAAGTGTATATCCTGACTTCCGGTTAAAAAAGGCTCGACCATACACACCTTCACACACTTACCCACTTTTTGCTACCTTACGGGCCACTTTTTAGAGATGAAAAAAAAAGCAATGGTAGCATCAGGGGAAGCTGCTGAGCTTATTTTAATTGAAATCGGATTGGGGCCCACCATTTTGGGCCCCACTCCGATTTTGGAACTCCTTAGGTGGATGTGCTCCCACCGATGGGAACCCACACCGACATAAATGTTAGTACACACACACACACACACACACACACACACAGAGGGTAACTCATCTGTATTCATTCCAGCAAAGCCACACAGCAATTATCGTTTATGTGTGTGTGTGTGTGTGTGTGTGTGTGTGTGTGTGTGTGTGTTTGTGTGTGTGTGTAAAACACTTGGCAGCGCATCTTCAGAAAGACCTCCCTGAATACTAAAACCCTCTCCAGAGAGACGGATCACTCGAATTAATACTGCAAGCACTGATTTATGGGAAATGCTGTTGTTTAAAGGAACAGTTCAACCATAAATAGAAATTCTGTCATTATTTACTTACCCCACAACTTTGTAAATCCCAAAAACACAAAAGCACCACAAACGTAGCCCATATAACTTATGCCCTACATTTCTAATTGAAATTTAACCCCTTCACCTTGTGTTAACTACACATATGTATGTCTCTACATGTATAGATGTTGTATACTTTAAAAGATATATAATATAGTGAACAAATCATATACTGTAAATGATCATTAGAAAAGAGCTTCAAGAAGATTCTTCGAAAATTGTCTAAAGCAAACAAAGTGAAAGGAATTGTTCACTCAAACAAGGAAATTTGCTTCAAATTGACTGACCCTCAGGCCATCCAAGATATAGTTAAGTCAGTTTCTTCATCAGAACAGATCTGAAGAAATTTACCAATGGATGCTCTGCAGTGGATGGGTGCCGTCAGAATGAGAGTCCAAATAGCTGATAAAAACATCACAATAAACCACAAGTAATCTACGACTAAAGCTGCATTCATAAAAATGTTTTAACTTCAAACCACTGCATCTGGCTAAAATATAAGTCTTCTTTCCATAAAATTGCTTTCTCCAGTAAAATATAATGTCTTATCTGAACCAGGAGAGAAATATGCACAGATCAAGCACTGTTTACAAGCGAAAACCGCCCAAAACAGTTTTTAAAAATTGGTTGGTGAATCTGTCGCACATCAGGGAATGGACTTTTCCCCTGGAGAAAGCAATATTATGAATTATGGTTTCATATTTTGGCAAAATTTTTGGCCTAATACCTTAATGGATTTGTTTGATATAAACACACAGCTTTTGTCTTCTCCAGATGTTAACTGATGGACTGGAGTGCTGTGGATTACTGTTGTTTTTATCAGCTGTTTGGATTCTCATTCTGACGGCACCCATTCACTACAGAGCATCTATGGCTGAGCAAGTGATATAATGCTACATTTTTCCAAATCTGATGAAGAAACAAACTCATCTACATCTTGGATGGTCTGAGAGTGAGGCTCATTTTAATGTAGGGGTGAACTAATGCTTCAATTATGACCGTTTCAGTTTTACATGACTTTAAGACGTTTTTGCGTGTGTTTTTAACCTCCAGTGTCACAGTTCTCCTCGTCGCTGCCATCCATGCAGTCGGCATCAGCGTCACACCTCCAGCGGAACGGGATACAGTGACCGTTCTTACACTGAAACTGGTCGTTATCACACTTCACGTCACAGCCGTGCTGCAAAACACACACACGGCACATACTGCAGTGAGCATTTGCCATTAATGAGGGTCATCACGGATGAAAACTCTCCTGAAGCAGGTGTGAATAATAATTGGGATCTTACCTCATCAGATCCATCAGCGCAGTCGTGATCTCCATCACACTTCCATCTGCCAGCAATACAGCGACCGCTGGTGCAGGCGAACTCACTCTCAGAGCACTGCCTGGGCACTGACACACACACAACACACCCCATCCGCTTACATCTCAAACATATCCACTCAGAATTTACAATACAGCAGGGTGTGTCTTACAAAACCTGTCAAAACCATGTCCAGGTCACATTTCACGACATAATCAAAAGGAAGAAATCATATTTATATTTATATTTAGCATGAAGAAAATAAAACATGTTAGGGTAAATATATTTAAAATCTTGACATATCTATCTATCTATCTATCTATCTAATACAAAATCAAATCTCTATATCATCACAGTAATGTATACATGTATAAATAAACAAAACAAACATGTTTTCTTGAATTTGTAACAACTGTTCAAAAGTTTGGCGTTGGTTGGATTTTGAGAGTAGTCTCTTCTGCTCACCAAGGCTGCATTTATTTGATCAAAAATACAGTAAAAGGAATATTATTATGAAATATTATGTATTAATCTTTATTAATGTTGTGATATATTATTGCAATGTAAAATAATATTTCTATTTTATAATATAATGTAAAATATTTTAAAATATAATTTATTCCTTTGATCAAAGCTGTATTTTCAGCATCATTCTTCCAGTCTTCAGTGTCACATGATCTTCAGAAATCAGAATAATAACATTTCATTGATGATCGAAAATACCTTGATCGAAAATATATAATTACTTCCATATCTATATCTGTAAACAATTATATATATAGTATTTATTAAGATTTTTTTTATACTTGTACTTAAAAAACTGCATAAAATGCATAAATGTCTTCTCATTCTTTTGATTACTTTAATGAATAGTTTTGTAAATAAATGTATTAATTTCTTTAGAAAAGTAGGGCTCATTATTTTAGAATTTCATTGCATAGTTTAGAATTTAGACCCATTATGT
The DNA here is from genome assembly GCF_003368295.1 of Carassius auratus. Lineage (NCBI taxonomy): Eukaryota > Metazoa > Chordata > Actinopteri > Cypriniformes > Cyprinidae > Carassius > Carassius auratus. The sequence goes on along the minus strand of NC_039278.1, from coordinate 2,830,643 downwards.
TAGAATGTATCAAGTGAATAAGAATTGCCACTGATTATAGCACGAGCTTCAAACAAACTCAAAAGTTAAAGTCTTCTGAATTATGAATTAATACGAGATGTTTAGGAGGAAAATGTGCTTTGTTGTAAAAAAAAATAAAAAAAATAAAAATAAATAAATAAAAATAAAATACAGATCTTAATGGCCCTAAAACCAAGCAATGTTGTCTAAAAACTAAATGTAATGATAAAATGTGGCATGGACATTTTTTTTCCCATTCACCCAGAAGAGTCTCATTAGATCACGTCAGCTGGTGAAGGAGGGTTTGAAGGTAAAATGATTGTTAAGGGTGTACAGATCATACCAGGGACACAAGGACAGATGGAGGTTTGGGTGCTGCAGGCACAAATAAATACAATATTTCACATTCAATCCATAACTGCTCACACACTACAGTGATAGACTTCACAGTTGCTAGCTGCTGAGCACTGGAACATGCTCATTATTAATCGATGACCATCATGATTATATCTTAATAAGCCGTTTAGGTTCAGGTCAGTTTTTCATGCACAGTGAAACAAAAAGAAACACTCGAGCCTTCCAGTCTCATCAGCGAGCAGCCATTGAAGCAGAGGTTCAGGACTGAAGAGGAAACCTACCTCTAACCCACATCAGTGTGGCAGTGTGAAATGAGAATAAACAAGATGTAGACACGTAAATGACCAGACCAAACAAAAACATGCACCAGGGGAAATAAAGTTCCTTGTTCATTAAAGAGTGCTCATGAACAAATAAATGAGAATGACAATGATCATCTGATATCACCATCAGCCACCGGTCTGAGAGCCCACCAGCAGCGCTCTGCTCCCGCTGTCATGTGAGGTGGATGTGTGTGTGTGTGTGTGTGTGTGATGTTCGTCCGGACCTGTGTGGTCTCAGTGTTCAGATGCAGCAGTGGAAACCTACCACACTTGTCCTCGTCCGAGTTATCCCCGCAGTCGTTATCATAGTCACACTGCCAGCGGCCGGGAACACAGCGATTGTTTCTACAGCGGAACTGATACGGCTCGCACGTCCTCTCATCTAAATACACAGTCACAGTCCAAAATGACTCCAAATTATAGAAACGTTAACATTTCAAAAGTTAAGGGAGATTCTAATTCTCTCATCATTTTACTCTCCCTCATGTCATTCCAAACCCATAACAATTTGGTTAATCTTCCATATCAAAATATCAAAAATATACTATTTAAAGAAACCCAAGAGGTTTCTGTCTCTCCACTGGAAGTCCAGCAAACCAAAACTTAGAAGATTCAAGAAGGTCATAAAGGCATGACACCATGAAATGTTTGAGCTCTATGTACAGTATGTACTCCTAACTAGACTCCTAACCCTAAGGTTGTAGGTTCAAGTCTCGGGCTGGCAATAACATGACTGAGGTGCACTTTTATTTCACGTTATGCGTGTCGATCATTCATCATTTAGATGTAAATAAATGCCTGAATTACATCTGTTCAACATATAAAGCTCACTCAAATCATATGAATTAGTTTAAGAAACCTTAATAACCTTTTTAGATCCTCTAAAGTTCTGCTTAAAAGTATCTTGATTTGTGTTTTGACAATGAGCCAAACTCTTCCAAGGTTTGGAATGACATGAGCAAATTCTATACAGTTTTATTTCTAGGTGGACTCTCTCTGTAAGTGTTGATTCAAATTGTATTTTTTATTAACAAAACTACAAATATCTCAACACACCGCACTCCTCTTTGGGTTCATCCGAAGAGTCTCCACAGTCATCCTCTCCGTCACACTTCCAGCGAGCTGGGATACAGCGGCCCGAGTCTTTACAGCGGAACTCATCCACACCGCACGTCATCTGAGCTACGGAGAGAGAGAGAACAACACATGCTGACTGATCGAACGACTACATCAGCAGATACACTACACCGTATTAAGCTGTTCTGAGAACAAAACCATGCCTGCTTCTATCTGTCAACAGGCTCAGCAATGGATAATGTACAGTGAACTAGGATTAAAAGTTATGTAAAATGAGTTTTTAATGTAATTCAAGCCTCTTACTGCAGTTGGCAGGTTCGTCGGATCCATCGACGCAGTCATTATCGCGGTCACACACCCACACGCGCGGGATACAGCGTTTGGATATAGTGCACTGGAACTGGTTAGGTGCACATGTCACCTCCGCTACACACACATCAACAGGTTATACTTCACTCACATTCACTAAAATATACATTATAGCCTTACCTGTGTAGGGTAAAGCCTTAGCCAAAAATACATTTAATGTCATACTTGTGTGCAAATATATACTAATATTCAAAAGATTTGGGTTCGTAAGATTTTAGTCTCTTGTGCTCACAAAGGCTGCATTGATGTGATTAAAAAATACAGTAAAAACATTATAACTATATTTAAAAGACCTGTTTTCTGTTTAAAAATGTCATTTATTCCTGTGATTTGCTTCCTCTGGTCTTCAGTGTCACACGATCCTTCAGAAATCATGAGATGTCATGTTCCACCTGCATGCGGTTTCTAAAGACTTTTACTAAAGACTGACATATATTTTGTTCCTGTTGGAGTTTGTGTTTACCCTTTCTAGGTCATCTTCCTTTGAGTTTCAAGAGTAGCTGTTTCTGCTTCCATGGTTTCTGATTTTTCTTGTTTAGCGCCTCATTATTTCCTTTTTAGCCTGCTGCAGCTTCATGAAAATGAAAACTGGACTAAGATCGAAATAATGTCTCCTTGAAAAGCGTAACAGAAGTTTGGATCAAACAGAGTCGGGTTTGGGGGTTAGAAGGGGTGGCATTTGTGTTTCTAGACGGGGCCTCAGTTGAAATCAGTTTCTGGGATTTCTGTTTTTTCCCCACATCCCCAGTCTCCTGGCTCCGGTGGGTCTTCAGTCTCTTCGTCTCATCGTTGTACCATGGCCCTCCGATTCCCCTGGCTCCGTCTCTCCTGTCCAAGTGTCCTGGCCTTTCTTCCCTCCCTCTGGGATCTTCCATTTCCTTCCAACACAGACTTACTTTTTCTTTTATGGTGCTAGCTGTAAGATTCCACCTGTATTCTGTGTTTCTAATGACTTTTACTTTGAAATACGTTTAATTCCTTTTAGTCTTTGTTTTTGTGTTGAGTTTTTCCCTGCTTAGTTCCTGGTCCATTAAGTTTCCAACTTGACTGATTAAAGTTTCTGATCGTTTTTTTAGATCCTCATTATTTCCATGGTATATATTGTAGACCTTTGTTTCCCTTTTCATAATTTGTCTGATATTGTCTTAGCGTTTTGCATTTGCTGTTTTCTTCACGTTATTATTACGAATTTCTCTCTTGTATTATCTTCATGTGTTTAACAAAACATTTAACCCTTGTGCGGTCTTTTGATCATTTTTGATTTTACATTTTGAATATTTAAAACTCGAAAGGGGAAATGCATCCTTGCTGAAGAAAAGTATTAATTTTGTATTAAATTATTATAATGAAAAATCTTACTGACAGTATGTGCGTGGCTATACTGATCACATTAAAATCAAAATCATGGCTTTGTGAGATTATTAAAACACAGAAAGCTTTTTACGTCTTATTTTTTAGGTCGTATTGTCTTATAATGAAACTCACGGCAGTCTTTTTCATCCTCTCCTTCTCCGCAGTTGTCTTGGCCGTTACAGCGGAATATTCCAGGAATACAGCGACTGGGATTGGTGCATTTAAACTGACTGGGCAAACACACATGGATATCTGCAAAACACATACAAACACATCAGTGGTGTAAAATTGATAAAGTTGTTGCTTTACTGAAGCCAGCTGAGGTACAGTCTTACCACAGATGACAGTGTTCTTAGGCACAAAGTCAAGCTTTTATAAAACGACAGAAATAGAAACATGACCATAAAAGACACTAGTACTTACTATTAACAATAATCTGAATTATCATAAAGTTCACAAGCACAGTACTAATACCATTTGAGCATATTTTGTATTATGTCATCCTGGATATTTTTCAATTACTTATATTAAAGTGTCATGCAATTAAAAGAACTGGTGAACAAAGAACAAACTACTGGAGCACAAGTACAGATACCATAAAATGTTACTCCATTAAAAATTGTAATACTATTTTTTTATTTTACTTGATTTTTTATGTAAGGTGAGTTATTAAAAGTAAAATGTACCGATTGATAAAACGGTTTATTATTGTGCAATTTTACATACAGTAAATGAAGGGAGATCAGAATCAGAATGAGCTTTATTCGCCAAATGTGTAGAAAATGATTTTTTTTTTTTTTTTTTTTTTGTAGGAGCCACATTTTTTAGAAGAATATGTGACATTGAGAACAGAAAGAACATTTAAATAAAACTAAGGAAAACATACATATAAATAATAATTATTATTAATGCCAGATGAATGTTTGACCGTGGAGTCCTATAACTGTGCACCAGCGTGCTAGAAGTCTAGATGTGTAGATGTGTGACGAATAGTAGAACAATATAAAACCTTTACATGGAGCAGAATGAGTTCATATTTGAAGTAGTATGTTTTGCAAATACACTAGTTTTATATCTCATTAGCTCATCATACTGTATGAACTGCTCTAGCAGAGGAGATGGTAATTTAACATGATCTATAGTTAGAAGAGCTGCATTGGATCAGAGCTGATTCAGCGGCTAAAATGAAAAGAAGCATGTTCACGAATCAACAATGCTAGCATGCCTCGGTTTCTCAGTTCAAAATAACAAGGAACAAATCATTTTTTTTTAAATGAAATTCATGAAAGCAAAAAAGTGATGTAAAAGTTTTCCAAAATAAAGAAATATTCTGAGAAAAATACACCTAATTGAATTTTTTTTTACTTTGGTACAGTAAAGCAAAAGTCAACATCCATTTAGAAATTAGTGCAGAAGTAAAACCGCGGTAGCGTGTGGTGAAACATACCGCAGCTGGCCTCGTCAGAGTTATCCTGGCAGTCGTTGTCTCCATCACAGATGTACGCTGGGTTCGTACAGATCCCAGTACCACACTGGAACTGACCCGGTCTGCATTTAAACTCAGCTGTTGAAAGAAACATGTACACATGTGCTTTTATTACACATCTGTTAATTACACCACAGTGGGTAAATGTATCTTCTCCAATCCACATCACTCACGGCAGTCAGCCGGCTCATCGGACCGGTCGCCACAATCATCCTCAGTGTCACACTTCCACCAGAACGGGATACACTTGTCATTCTTGCAGACGAACTGATGAGAGACGTTAGAGGAACATATTTCAAATGAGATATGGTACATGTGGTTCTGATTTAGACTGGGTTAAAGTCTAAGCTCATGATCTGGGTCAAGTATCTTGTGCTCACCTGGCTGGCGGTGCAGTTGGACATGCACTGTTTCCCATCAGCGGCCAGATAGAAGTTAGTGGGACAGGCACATTTATACCCTCCGCCCGGAGAGAGCAGACACAAGTTACTGCAGCCGCCATTGTCTGTCTGACACGGGTGATTTGTGACTGCAATGGGAGACAAGAGTGCACAACATTACAGCTACAGCTCCTACGATTTCAAGAGAGATAACATCAAGGCACAAAACAAGATCATCTGAGACGATCCAATAAGTGAGTTGGGATAGTGTGTGAAAGAGTGTCCTGACCCTCTGGCTGTCTGTAGGGGTGGTAGATGTGGACGTCCATGGGTCTGTGTAAGGTGCTGATCAGCATGGTCTTGTTGGTGCCCAGTGTTTTATGAGCTCTGTTGATAGATTTGGTCTCCCAGTCTGTCCAGTAGATGTACTCCTCAAAAAGAGTCATGGCGAATATATGCGGGATGTCCTGAGTCAAAACTGCAGCACAGACACATGGATTACTAACCACACCAACACAAGCAAATATAAAATACTCTCTTCAATTCACTGAAGCACTTAGTAGGAATCTAATAATTCATATTTTAATTCATATTGGTCAAGATTCACACGGGGAGAATGGGAACGAAGGAGCGAGGAGACGAGGAGTAAAGTAATTTCCAATGTATTTACTGAACTCAAAACAGGGAACACAGTAAATCACAGAGAACACAGAATGAGATTTAACAGCGGATGGGAAATGAGGGACAGAACACACTTTAAATACACAGAAACTAAAGGGTCACACCTGTGAACAAATAAACTGAACAGGGAAAGGAACAGGAGAAAACAAGTATGAGCATAGTAATCAAACTGGAGCATGTGGGGGAGGAACACACAACATGAGACATGGAACATGTTATGTTGTTTTCTAATTACCATTTTATATATTATTTATTAAATACACCACTGTTCAAAAGTTTGGGGTCATAAAGAATGAATACTTATTTAGCAAAACAAAAAAAAAAAGATCTGAAAGATTTCTGAAAGATCATGTGACACTGAAGACTGGAGTCATGATGCTGAAAATTCAGCTTTGATCACAGGCATTAATTATATTTGAACAGATATTCACAAAGAGAACAGGTATTTTATATTGTACAATTATTTCACAATATTACTATTAATATTGCATTTTGATCAAATAAGTGAAATCTACGTAAGCATTAGGGGTGCAAATCGGATGTTTCATCATGATACGATAAATATTCTCATACCCAGCGATACGATATTTGCTGATACAAAAATAAAGCCCTTAAAACTTATTTTGCTTTAAGACTTTTTTTTGGCTGCTACTATACATCGCAGTCTGGATTTCATGCAGGGCTAAGTGTTAAGAATATTTTCCAAATTATAAGCAATAGCAAAAAGTCTGTTTTCACTTTAAGACAGAATGCACAGAACCAATATTCTGATACACGTGTTTTCTTTCACAATTGTTACGTTAATATATAACCGACTGTTTACAGGATATTCACCAAGACACACATTTTGCTGTGATTTTGTCTGTATTTGTTCCTCCAAGCACAAAAATAAGCTAAAGCGAGAACTCAATGCAGTATGTGTGTGCTGACTGAGATGCGTCTGTCTGTGTGCGCGTGCTTTGGATGGGTGCTGACTCAGAAGTTATCAAACAGCGTTACGCTGATGGGTGAGTTTGAACGTAAATACACAGGTTGGCAGTAATGGTTAGGCGTACACTGCATGAAAAGTTGCACAGTGCCAAAATAAAGGTGCCTATTTATACTACAGGTCTCAATTTTTTACATTCGGCATTGATACATTGTATGATTAGACATTTGATCGATGTATCTATCCATAAAAATGAATCGTTACACCCCTAGTAAGCATCAGAGACTAAATTATTAGTATATATTTTTATTTTTATGATTGTATAACAGTTAGTAATCAGTATCCAATGTTTGGCCTGGTTGACCAGTCATGAAGAGCTTGCTTGCTTATTTTTGAACTTTTCACACTGAACTATTCATATTCATATTGCTAAAGTCTAAGTTACTTCATGATACCCTCTTTACTAGAGTTTATAGTCAGCTATGATTACCTGCAGCCCCTTCACAGAATAGGTTATATTAGAGATTTTGTCTTCACCTGTATGTCTGTTGGTTCCGTCTAAGCTGGCAAACTCAATGTAGTCCTCTCGGGCATCTGCCCAGTAGATGCGATCATTGATGAAGTCCAGAGTGAGGCCGTTGGGCCAGGTTATCTTGTCCTGTATGATCACACTTCTGTTGGTGCCATCCATCCCAATGCGGCCAATGTGTGGATTATCACCCCAGTCAGACCAGTACAGGTACCTGACAAAGAAAACCCTTACACTTCATGATCCTTATTAACAGAAACAGAAAGATGGGAACACAATAACGGAAAAAGAAATCAATTAAGGTATTTTCAATCTTTACCCATTGCGGACATCCACAGCTATGGCTCTGGGTTCCCTCAGTCCCGTGTTGACCAGGACTGTCCTATATGCGCCGTTCAGCTTTGACACCTCAATAGTGTCCCGCCCCTTATCACACCAATACAGATTATCCCCAACCCAATCAACAGCCAGACCATCAGGGTTGCTGAGGGATGTGCGATGGAGAACCTGCAGCAGAGTCAAACCAATGTCCAGTTTCAGAAAACTTAAACAATTGAGAATTAAAATCCAAACAGCTGATAAAAACATCACAAGAATGTACAACTAATCAAATTAATGCAATGGAAAGCTGCTTGTATACTATAATCCATATTATACTATGGGGCTGTTTAATGCTTGAATCTGATTGGCTGACGAATGTTCTAAGGTGTGCCATAAAAGGAAATGCATGGCGAATATAGTTCCAGGCAAATCTTGACCATATTACGTGTACATATCAATCTGCCAAATCATTTCAGTTATTTCAAAGGTCCTTACAGCCTAAAACAGCAAAAGAGCCAAAACCCACAATGACACTGACCAAGCAAACAGATATAGTAAACAATGAAACATATTGTTTGTTAGTGGTGCTCTGATGATTTTCTGGTTAAACAGTTTAGCAACTTAAAGAAACATGACATCTCTCACTAGTGAGGTGATAACGGCACTGTTCATGAAGCAGTTTCACTATTAGTAGTGACACTGCTGCTGAACACTTCCGAGAGACACACAGGCTCAGGTAATTCACACACACTTCATCTCTCTCTCTCTAATAACTGCAGTAGTCTGCTATCAATGGCCCCAGCCTACTTCTAAAATTATGTTTTAGAATTAGCAACGGAGGCGTACGGTATCACAATTATGTGTATTGTCTTTTTTTTTCTCCTGACTCCATTTCCCATGATCCCTCATCCAGGATCCAAACATTCACACCAGTTTCCCATCAGTTATATTATTAAGGGCTGCAATCTAGTTCATTTTTTTAATGCCCTTAAAGTTCCCTCCATCTTGTTTACATGGATGTATGCCATTGATTAGATAGCGTGAGTGCGCACTACTGGCAGAACCCTTGGAATGGAATGGGGAATGTCCGAAGCACTTGATCACTTAGAATCCGCTATGGAGTTGGTTTTTTGTTTACAATCTTCAAGAGTTGTTTGGGGTGGGGATAAATTAAACGCGATCTGCAATGATGTCATAGTTGTCCTGTGGTGTACATATGAAGCAGAATCGCTCCCTCAGTCAAAATTGAGGGGTGGAGAGTATGTCCATGTAAACTTCCCTTGTCCACTTGCCAAAGTGGACTGCACTTCAAAATGGTGGTGGGATTCACACGAGGGTAAGTGCTTAGAGTTTGTCAGTGCGTGTCCCCCCTGGACTATACCAGTTTATTGCTGTCTGGTCCTGCCTGTTGTGACCACTCTTTGGAATAAAGTCTGCGCTTGGTTCCTCAACTCCGTTGTCACACTCCCCACATTATACGTGGAATGAGATACGTCAGAAATCAATCCAACACACAAGAGTGTTCAAAGGTCAAATCAAATTACAGTATCTGAACAATATTTGGGGTGGTGTAATCAATAAGGAATAATTGACTCTGGTCCAGTGAATTATTAGAAAATAATATGCACCCTTTTCAGAGTGACCGTTACACCTCAGGTGTGCATTGTTTTCTAATAATACACTGGACCTGAGTCAATTATTCCTTTCATAGCGCTTCCTCCAGTGAAAAAGTCCATTCCCTTTTGTCTCTCATATCAAAATACACATACATGTTTATTTAAAGCTGTTTTGGATTAGTTTAGCCTGTAATCAGTGCTTGATTTGTGCAGATGAAGAGGACTTTCACTGGAGAACGCAGTATTATAGATAGAGGACTCATCTTTAGTTAGAAGCGATGCTTTGAATTTAATATTTCTTGATGGATTTATTGTTTACAAACATGCAGCTTTTCACTGGACTGGAGTGAGGTTTATTACTGTGATGTTTTTATCAGCTGTTTGGGCTCTCATTCTGATGGCACCCATTCACTGCACAGGATACATTGGTGAGCAAGTAATGTGATGCTACATTTACCCAAATCTTTTCTGATGAAGAAACAAATTCATCTACATCTTGGATGGCTTGAGGGTGAGGACATTTTCAACAAACTTTAACTATTTATTTATTTAATATTCAAAACAATGCAGTTGCATGCAAATCACCTGAACATCGCTGCCGTTGATGTGCATGCGTCGTATCATACTGCCTTGAGTCGTCACATCGGTCCAATAGATCATCTGCTGTCTGTAGTCGAAGTCCAATGCAACAGCATTGTTCAGACCCTGGGAAAGAAATCATACATGAGGAACCTGGCAAACAGCTGGAATTAAATGTTTGAAAAACTAGTACAAATAATACCTGCTTTAAAAGTGTGTAGTTTGAGCCGTCCAAGTTGAGCTTTCTCAAGTAATACCGGTTAGCAAAGATGAGGAACGGCTCCTCGTCTGTACAGTAAAGTGAAAAAAATGAAGACATATTACAGTAAAAAAGAAACAACAGAACAGGGCACTTGTTTATAAGATGAACGATTTGTAACTAAAATCGGAATGCTTCTTTATAATAAAGGATCAACATTGCAAATGGCAAATCCAGAGGTAAATTCCTTTGGAGAGTGTACTTTTCACAAGCATTTGAGAGTCCCTGATCTAACTGAACCATTGTGTAACATGACAGATGTAACATGGACAGATGTTGTGTCTGTAACTATAAAGGACAGACAGGCAGTCCGACTCTTACCGGAGGTGGACTTGCAGACAGTGGGGTCAGAGGGGCTGAGCTGGAAGCCGTCCACACACACACAGCGGAAGCTGCCGTGTGTGTTGATGCAGTGCTGTGTGCAGGGATACGTGGTGGAGCACTCATCCACATCTACACACGTCTTCCCATCATCCTTCAGTCTAAAGCCAGGGTGGCATCTACACTGGAGAGAGAAACACATAAGAACGGTAAGTATCGGATTGTGATACCTGTTCATTTATGATTTCACACTGTTGACTGCATTTATATAAAGGAGACAACACAGGAACAAAGGAATGGTTCTTCTACTTCAGACACTTTTATGTCCCTGCGGAGAAAAGTTATATTAATAAAGTCTTTTTTCTACTTACTACTAATGATGTCATTGTTCTACCCATCTAACTTTAAATCTAAATATATGAAAAGTTTTTAATTGGATTAAATCACACCCTTTTTGTGTTATTAATCATGAATAATCTCACTTATCATGAAACAAAGCATATACCATTTATCTTGTTTAATACAATCATTTTGTCATTATTTACTGTATCCAGCAAAACAAACTGAACGATTATAATGTGATTCTTGCAAAACTGTATTTAATGCAAGCTTACTTCAAGATAAATTTAGATTTCTTTACAAAAGGACACTTGGAGACTCCAAAAAGACAACAAAAAACCAAATGACATAAGAAGTGTGTGTGTCCTCTTTTGGAAGACCAAACAAAGTAGTTTTGCTTTCACAACGAAACACACAGCGTCTCCACGACATGACGACAACGGCATAAACAATCCTACAGCAGAATCAAACGTACACCTTCTTTCTTTCTGTAACGTAATTAACATAAACGCCTGGGCGGTGTTATGCTAATTTCCCCACACATAGTGATGTAGACAAAGAGAAAGGAAAACTTGACATGTGGCCCCGTCTAAAAAAATGGGGAAATATTTAAAGAGACAAAATACTGAAGAAGAGTATAATCACTGGCAGTGCAATAGTTCCACATCACCATTTCTAAGAAAGGAAACAGGCTTTAAGATGATCTAAAATCTTTACCTTGAATCCGATCTTCAGGTCCTCACACAGCTGAGAGCAGCCGCTCAGTTTACTGTTCAGACATTCATTAATGTTGCAGTTCAGCTCATCCGTTCCATCGCCACAGTCATCGTTGAGATTGCACAGTAACGTCTCACTGATGCATTTACCGTTCCCACATGCATACGCCGTGTCGTTACATTTCTTCTCTGCTTTTAGGAAGAAGAGAAAGAGCCATTCAATGCCTTGAGGAACTCTGCTGTGTCCATTAGGACACTGCTTTTCAAAGATACTCAGTTTGGTGTGATATACAGTATTCGATACATCTTTCTGCATTCTGCTGTGACTCTGCACTAGTTTGGCCCCAAACACACCCTGTTCTTTTAGACCTCCTTCACACTTTGGTGGCATGAAACCACATAGACTGTTAGATAGATGGTGAGTTTTATCATTTGGAACCGGGCCAGAGATATCCCGCTGGATTAGCATTTAGTTCATACCAGGACCGTTGCAGTGAGGGTTTTTGGGAGCTTCGTCGGAGTGATCGTGGCAGTCGAACTCTCCGTCACACTCCCAGGATTTCTGGATCAGACAGCGGCCGTTATCACAGCGGAACTCATTGGCCTTGCACGCAGGATACTCTACAAAGACAAATACAGACCCACAAATGATCGTAGGTATTAAAAACATGCACTTCTGTAGTGATGGGTATCGATATAGTAAAATAGCTTCCCTGAAGTTTGATTTTCTCTTATAACGTTATGTCTGAACACTCGATTCTGATTGGCTGGCAGGTGTGAATTAAATCCATTAAATGCACAGCTAACTGTGGATTATCCCTTACTTTGTTTATTTTAGTTTGAACAATAATGTCCTTAAGGTGAGCAAAATAAATTTAGACACGGCAACGTCTTATGCTTTTGGAACGACATGATGGTGAGTTATTAATGACATAATTTTCATTTTTGGGTGAACTAACCCTTTAATGGTTTTAGTTTTAGCTAAAGATAATCTACCAGAACAAAATGATGTCTTAATTACAACTCCTTGAATCATATGCAGTTAGAGAGAATCTATTTATACACAGACTCTGAATGATTCTAATTCTTCTGTCCTTAATTCAAGTGAGAGTCAAGCATTGATCAATTGCCATAATTCTTCTCATTATTTGGTAATTATGAGATGATCCTCTCATAATCGTGTTTGTTTGGAGTGACCGTGAACATACCGCACTCCAGAGACTCATCCGAGCCGTCTCCGCAGTCGTTGTCGTGGTCACACACGAAGTGTTTGGGGATACACTGTCTGTTCTGGCACATGAACTCTCCCGCCTTACACGTGTTATTGAACACTGAGCGGAAGAGACACAAGAATACACACAGACATGTTAACGGAGTCATGTGCACAGGATTTGCACCAAAACAAATGTTGTCTGGGAGCGCTCACCACAGCCGGCCTTCAAGCTCTCGTCGGCTCCATCCGGACAGTCTCGGTCTCCGTCACACACCCAGCGCTGCGGGACACACTTGTGTGAGTCTGGACAGTGGAACGCGTCTGTACTGCACGTTTTGTTCTCTGAGATAAAAACACACATGATTCAGCACACCTCATTCATTATGTTGATAAATGTCAGTGGTCATCAGACACACTTTAAGATGTAATATTTGACTCAGGATCAGCACTCACTGCATCTGCTGTCCTCATCCGTTCCATCTCCGCAGTCGTCCGCCCCGTCACACACCCAGCTGCTGGAAATACAGCGGTGATTCCCACACTCAAACTGCGTCGCTGAGCAGAACTTATCTGAGCAGAATCATTCAGCCATCTGTTAGTTCATTATTCAAAAGACTTCGCAGAAAGAACACACTTAAAAGACTGTGCAAAGCTGAGAACAATGTTTCCCCTAAAGTTATATAAACCTGACAAAACCTCATTTGAGAAAATGAATACATGTTTATAAATGCATTTGGTGTTATGAAACAAAAGACACAGAATACATAACAATATATATTTTTTTATTTTGTTCTGTAATGTTGGCTTCAGATTTACTCTTCATTTGTATTCAGTTCAGTTTCTGTTTAAAAATAGTAATAATCATAGTATTGATAAAGAATAATTTGGTAACACTTTAGTTTATGGACCAGTTCTCACTATTATCTAGTTGCTTATTAGCATGCATATTACTGACTGTGTGCTGTTTATTAGCACTTATAAAGCACATATTAATTCTGTATTCTGTATAACCAGATTTTAGATCCCTTAACCTACACATACATAACTAAATTAAACAACTACCTTATTAACTAATCATAATCCACAAATTAGGAGTTTGAGGCAAAAGTCCTACTGTAGTTAACACTTATAATAATAATAATAATAATTATTATTATTATTATTATTATACTTCATGCATTTGGATTCTGGTTTTCCTTTTGTCTGAATCTGCATGTTGTACTATTAAAATGTGTAAAATGTACTATTTTATGCTGTTTTGAATTAATGCAATTACAATTCCAATCACTTTATGCTGTTTTTCCATTAATAAATTATGTTTAGCGTTATATATCAAATGTTTGTAATGAATAGAAAAGATAGGAGAGGAGGTGGAGTCGCTCTTTATGTGGACTCAAGTCTGCAATGTAATATAATGGCTAGTATGTCAACCACTATTGAAAATATATAAGAATGTGTTACTGTTGAGATTCGTATGGAAAAACAAAAGAATATAATTGTTTGCTGTATATATAGAACACCTGGTTCATCATTGGATATTTTTAATGGATTTATAGGGAACATGTTCAATTCAAATGGAAATAAGACAAATATTGTCTGTGGTGACTTTAATGTTGACCTGCTTAATCCAGGTGGACATAAGAAGACCACAGAATTTATTAATGCTTTTTATAATAGTACATTATTCCCAGTAATAGAAAAACAAGCCAACAAGAATAACAACAGTATCAGCAACATTAATTGATAATATATTTTCAAATGATACTGGTAAAATTGATGGAGGTATTCTAATGACTGATATTAGTGACCACCTGCCTGTCTTTGCATGTTTTCAAAATGTGTTTAAACCACCATTAGGTCCAACTATATATTCAAGAACAGTGAGACATAGAACATCTGAAGCAATTGAAACACTGCAAATGGAATTAAATAAGTGTAACTGGGATGAGATTTATAGTTATGAAAATCCAAATGAGGCTTATGGTATTTTTTTGGAGAGATTACTAGAAATTTATAATAAATGCTGTCCAATTAAAACGATAACATACAAATGCAATATGCAGAAACCGTGGTTTACTAAAGGAATTATAAAGTCCTGCAAGAAGAAAAATTTATTATACAGGAAATGTATACATTCCAGAACTCAAGATGCTGAAAGCAAATATAAAACGTATAAGAATAAACTAGTGAATATAATTAGAAATAATAAGAAAGATTACTACACAAAATTGCTGACACAACATAGACAAAACATTCAGGGAACATGGAAGGTACTTAATGATTTAATACATAAAAAACACAGCAATATGAATAGTGTTAATTACTTTAATAAAGACAACGATACAATATGTCATACAGAGGAAATAGTTAAAGAGTTTAATGATTATTTTGTAAACATAGGCAATAATTTAGCAAAGAAAATTGTACCCATTCCAAATAATGGAATGGAAATTGGGGTTACATATGAAAGTCCAAATTCATTCTTCTTAAACCCAACCAATAAAGATGAAATATTGAAAATAGTGAAAGACTGCAAGAATAAAAAGTCAATTGATAATGATGGGTTTGATATGTTTATGGTTAAAAATATTATTGAAAATGTTATTTATCCATTTACATATATTTGTAATCAATCCTTTAAAACGGGTATATTCCCAAACCAAATGAAAGAATCAAAAGTTCTCCCATTGTATAAAGGTGGCGACAAACATTTGTTTTGTAATTATTGACCTATTTCTCTGTTGTCACAATTTTCAAAAATATTAGAGAAATTATTTGTTAAAAGATTAGATAGCTATGTTGAAGTGAACAATATAATGAATGAATATCAGTTTGGTTTCAGAGCTCATAGGTCAACAACAATGGCAGTTGTTAAAATGGTAGAAAATATATCACAATCAGTAGATAAAAAATTACATACAATCAGAGTTTTTTTTGATTTACAGAAAGCGTTTGATACCATCGATCACAGAATATTATTATATAAACTGGAAAAATATGGATTTAGGGGAAATGTATATTCTTGGTTAGAAAATTATTTAACAGATCGTTTTTAATATGTTTATTTAAATGGAGCTGCCTCCTGCTTTCAGAGAATTAATTGTGGCGTTCCGCAAGGCTCTGTTTTGGGCCCCAAGTTATTCTTGTTATATATAAATGATATTTGTAAAGTATCGGATATTTTTAATTTTATTCTCTTCGCGGATGATAAAACAATTTATTGTTCTGGCCCAAATCTTATAGAGCTTGTGTTGGTGGTAGAGAAAGAATTATATAAATTAAAGAATTGGTTTGATTTGAACAAATTATCACTAAATTTAGATAAAACGAAATTTATGGTATTTAGTAATAAAGAGATAAATAATGAGATTAGGATCACTATTAATGAAAATGAATTAGAAAGAGTAAATCATATAAAATTTCTTGGAGTAATTATTGATTGTAAAATGACATGGAAACATATTTTAAACGTTCAAAAGAAAGTATCAAAAACGATTGCAATTTTGTATAAGTTGCGATGTATTTTGAACAAAAATGCACTACATTTACTTTATAGTTCACTTGTCACACCATACC
The DNA here is from genome assembly GCF_003368295.1 of Carassius auratus. Classification (NCBI taxonomy): domain Eukaryota; kingdom Metazoa; phylum Chordata; class Actinopteri; order Cypriniformes; family Cyprinidae; genus Carassius; species Carassius auratus. The sequence continues at coordinate 2,814,220 of NC_039278.1, read as the reverse complement.
TAACGTATGGTATTGAAATATGGGGAAATACATATAAAACTAGAACCAATTTAATTTTCCTATTACAAAAGAAGGTTATCAGATTAATTAATTATGCACCTTACAATTCACCAAGTAATTCACTTTCTTCAATCAAAAATTTTGAAGTTTTATGACTTAGTTGATTTGTACACGGCAAAGTTTATTTACCAAGTTAAACATAATAAAATTCCTAAATGCTTGCAAATATTATTTACCCAGCGAGAAAGTAATTACAATCACAGAGGACTATGTATATTTAATCAACCACAAGTACATTCTACATTAAGAGAACACTGTTTATCAAATAAAGGAGTTAAATTATGGAATAGTTGCTGTAATGAGTTAAAACAAGCCACGTCTATTTTTCAGTTTAAAAATATTTACAAGAGAATAACAATGGAAAAATATTCAACAGAATGAAAATTAATTAAAGCGGCTTGCTTTTGGTGTGGTGGACACTGGTCCACTAATGTGTTAATGTTAATGTTATGAACAGATGTTGTCATTAATGTGTTGCATTTATGATTTTAAAGTTAAGGGCAGGCACAATAAGCTTTAGCTTCTGCCTGCACCAGGTCATTGTGTTTATGTTTTGAATGATTGGATTGAATGATCTGTAAATGACCAAACCGAAAAAAATAAAAAATAAATAAATATATATATAAAATCAATAAAATCCACCAAATTGAATACCAGTTTTAAGGAGTAGCCAACTGTCCATGCAGTAAGCCGCTTAATAAACATACTATATGTTTATTAATAATTTCTTAATAAATGATAAATAATGTCTAAATGAAAATGCCAGTAGTGTAGTGTTAGGGGACAGTATAAGCACAGCAGAAGTCAATAGAAAGTCTCCATGATGACAGAAACACACACACACACACACACACACACGTATGTAACTCACCGCAGTGTGCCTCGTCGTCTCCGCTGTCACAGTCCTTCTCCTTGTCACAGGTCCAGCTCATGGGGATACAGCGACCGTTGGGACAGGCGAAGAAGTTTGACGGACACTTTCTCTTTTTCTTATCTGATAAGTCAAAACAAACAGAGTAGAATTAGAGGTTGCATGTGAGATTTTCCTTCTTTAAGTGTACTGTGTATATATATATATATATATAATTTATTTCTTTTCTTCAACATCTGTTGATTGCAAAGAAAATGCCTTTCCATAAAAAATAATGAAGAAAAAAAATAACAATAACAAATAAGACCTGTTTAATAGCTATCCTTTCTGACAGACAGTGATGAGATTACATGGAGATGCTCAGAAATACGAGTCTTTTCTAGAGTTTCAGAGGAGATTTCAATAAGCAACTTAAACTGTGCTCAGATTTTTCAATAACCTAAAGTTCAGAGATTTCAATAACAATGTGTCTTTTTTTAATAAAGATTTTTATTTCATTGCTTGTAAAAGAAAAGACAGAAAAAAGGGACCAGGAAAGACACCCATTTCCCGGGGTCTAAAACGCAGCGCCCCGCTGAAGTATGCTTGTGTTCACCTGGGCAGTTCCTCTCATCTGAATAGTCTCCACAGTCATTTGCGCCGTCACAGACCCATGATGGAGCGTAACACAGCGTTGTGAACTCACACCGCTGATAGGTGAAGCCTTTCACACCCAGACGGAAATAACTGGAACAATCAGAGATGGCTGAAAAACAAGACATAACACAAATGCTTAAGAAACAAAAGAACATGCACAACATTCAAGAAATCTCTTGCTACCATGTGTTATTTGGCTAGGGATAAACTTTTACTTTTAGATGTTGATGAGAGTGGACAAACACATAGCAAACAAGGATAATTAATTACACACACCTGAAAAGAATGACACAATTAACTCAAACTGTGACGTTACATATTTAAAACATTAAATATGTGTACCCGTATTTCCTTATAGCTGCATTATGAATGGGTGGTAATCAAATTACAGTTACATCCGAAAAGTATTTTAGATTACAACAGTCATTACTTTGAATTTAAATGTTATTTACTTTATTTGATATTAATGTAAAATGAAGTGATTCTTTGACTCTTTACAGGCATGAAGAGTTCAAACACTGGTCAGGACTCAGAAAATCAGAAAGCCAAGCACATGATGCTTCTGTCATGGAAATACAAAGACAGTTTTACTTTCAAATTTGGAAAAGGGCGTAACATCAAAGTGTAATTTTGTTTCCTGTGAAAAAACTTCTCTTGGCTTCAAAGGAACATCTAGCCTTGAAAGCTCATCTTAAAATAAATTGTTCTCAGTCTTTGAAAACCAGGGCTTCCAGCAGTTCTCACACCACAGTGACAGTGAGGTTTGTCTGTATGAGCTTTTGTTTTTCTGTATTTATGATAATAATTATATAGTGGGGCAATATCAATCAAGGAAGAAGAGTGCTGTTTTGCTCTATATTGACCAAAAAAAAAAAAAAAAGAAAGTGCCAAATATAGAGAGTCTAATAACCTCAAATGTAGAGAGGTTATTTAAAGGTGCCATTGAATGCAAACCCAGCCTATAGTGGTAATAATTCATCCACTAATGTTTTAATAATCCCAATAATTCATAAACAGACTCTCCAAATGAGCAGTTCCAGATGTATCCCTATTGTAGAAAAGTAACATCTATTTGTGACGCTCTCTGCCCTATTAGCCTAGACCCCGCCCTGAGCGAGAAGCAGCAGTCCACCATTACTGTTTTCTTGCTGTAGCTGCTGGAGATAAAATGTCAGCACCAAAGAGCACCAACGAACGTTGTAAGACTTCTTAGTTTAGCTCAATAATTTTAATAATACTGTCAGATAAGTCAATAAAATAACCACACTTTTACTGAAAGTAACACATTAAAATTGGACATAAAATATATTCATATTAAATATCAGAATATTATTTTTTATTCGGGTCTATGCAACATACTTAACATTTTTGACTAATTATCCAAATAATTTATAGTCCTACAAAGCAAAAACTTTTGACGTGTTTGACCGGAGTTTGAATCCTTTTTGAACTCACATTCTTCTCCCTTTTCATATCACATATCAGATTAGAAAGGCATTTATTTTCAATAAAAATAAAGGAAATATTCAAAAAGTGCCACATGGGTATTCAATAATAAAGTGTTTCATGGGTATAGTGGTATGGTTATTATTGCATACTGTTTTATAATGTACTAAAACAATAGGGTGCAAATCTCTGCTAAATATCTGTAAAATACTTTCAACATAGTGTATATATAAACTAAGGCTATTTGCATATTTGCTTTTAATGCAACCACTGCCTTCAAAATACATCCACAGCAGAGTTGTGCCTAGGGTTAACCCTAGCTATACCTAAACTTAACAACTACCTTGCTATTAATAAGCAGCAAAATAGGAATTTATTGATGGAAACTCTTAGTCAATAGTGAATATGTGTTCCCTGATCTAATGTATAACCCTCTTTTGTAATCAACAGAGTGTCACCGGTACATTTACTAATCCAAGTCTGAACTTTAAGCAAGAGGCTGGATATTATTATTAATCTACATGTAAATAAATAAATGAATGAATAAACTTACAGCAGTTCATTTCGTCGCTGGCGTCCTCACAGTCCAGCACCTGGTTACAGCGACTGGAGTTTGACACACATGATCCATCTCTGCACTGAAACTGATCCGCTGTGCACAGGGTTGCTGGAACACGCAAACAACAAGTCCACACACAAACAGAGTCAATAAACAAATAATAGTAATACAACAAATAATGAAGGAGACATATTTTTATGATTCCACTTGTTCTCATTGAGAATATTTAAATGCACATCAGTAAGCTGATGACTCACAAATATCAGCTTATTAAAATTACCAGTTTTCCCCTGCACACTTCAATAAGCCGACAGAAAGCTGGTTATTGCGTTTACATGCCGTGCAAAATCATAAGAGGTAATCGTAAGAGTAAGAGGAAAAAAACGACCTGTTGTGACCAGTTTATGCTTTCACCGTTTATGACCTTACAGTGTTTACATGGCCAAATGCGTTTGCAGCTTATTAAGCATAATTGGCTTAAGAACATGCATGTAAATGTGCTCAATAGTGATTTCATTCTTTTCTCCAAATAATTACTGAAATACTTTTTATTTAAATTCATTCATTCATTCATTCAGCACAATGAAAAACACTGTATGTTGCTTATTCTCTGGGCAGCTGCTGCAAAACATTTATCTGCATCAGATTATTCAAACAATATTCTAATCTCCAATATACAAAACTGTATTCAAAACCATTATAATTTCAAAATTTCCTTTGATTTTGGGGCAAAATATGACGGTTCATCTTTTTGTTTCATTTTACTTTTCATAGCAGGTCTAACACCAGCACCAGCTGAAAAAAATTATAATTCATTTCAAAAGACAAAAACACCAGCATTATAATAAAGCGGGAAGGGGAAAACAAAACTCTATTACATCAGAACGTTTGAAAGCTATAGAACGCAATGGATTTGAAGCTGTGGCTGCAGCATTACAGATGTTCAGTATATGATGTGTATGGATACTTGGTCTTACCATTACAGAAGAGTTCATCCGAGTTATCTCCGCAATCATCTCGGCCATTACACCAGGAACTGTGGCCGACACAGCGTCCATTCACACAGCGCTTATAGCCCTTCTTACACACACGATTAGCTGAATACAAACACAGACCATTAGAGTGGCAGGCCTTGATAACCACCTCCAGAATATCACACACACACACACACTCACTGCAGTAGGACTGTTTCTCATCTGACTTGTCTTTGCAGTGGGCCATGCCGTCACAGGTGAGCGTGTATTTGATGCAGTCTCCATTCCCACACTCAAAGTCATCCATACTGCTGCAAGACGTGTTCTGAGCTGAGAGACACAAGATACAGTACAATCCTTCAAACGTGGAATACAAGCAAGTCGATCTCAACTCAAAAACAAACAAAAACAGTGACCACCCTGGTCCACTGATATATTGTTTTTGGTGAATAATTGATTAGATTAGAATAGTGTTGCTTTCATCAATGAAAATAATGACTAAATATCATCATCACTGAACCTTTATCACG